>NC_133122.1:127032648-127338556 GCF_033568475.1 Henckelia pumila | reverse complement strand
CTAGAATATAGGAGGCCTCACCCAAATCCTTCATCGAGAATCTACCTGATAACCATATCTTTGTTGACTGCAACATCCCTATGTCATTCCCAATGAGTAGGATGTCATCAACATAAAGCACTAAGAACATCACCGCATCCTTAACTACTTTCTTGTACACGCACGGTTCCTCCGGGTTTTTGATGAAACCAAAGTCCTTTATTGTTTCATCAAATTTCTGGTTCCAACT
Organism: Henckelia pumila; assembly: GCF_033568475.1. NCBI lineage: Eukaryota > Viridiplantae > Streptophyta > Magnoliopsida > Lamiales > Gesneriaceae > Henckelia > Henckelia pumila. The sequence continues at coordinate 127,338,327 of NC_133122.1, read as the reverse complement.
TCTTGATGCTTGTTTGAGACCATAAATTGATCTCTGAAGCATGCATACCTTATGCTCGCTTCCCATGGATGTGAATCCCTCGGGCTGCATCATATAGATTTCTTTCTTAATGTTTCCATTAAGAAATGCAGTCTTCACATCCATTTTCCATATCTCATAGTCATACCATGCTGCTATGGCAATAAGAATTCTTATGGACTTGAACATTGCGACTGGTGAAAAGGTTTCATCATAGTCAACTCCTTGTCTTTGAGTATAACCTTTTACTACCAATCGTGCCTTGTAGGTTAGTACCTTACCATCAGGCCCAAGTTTTCTCTTGTAGATCCATTTACACCTTATTGGAACAATTCCATCGGGAGGATCTACTAAAGACCAAACTTGGTTTGTATGCATCGAGTCTATTTTCGACTGCATAGCTTCAAGCCATAAATTCGAATCCGCATCATAAATTGCTTCCTTGAAGTTTCTTGGATCACATCCAATGTCGGGTTCACTTTGATCCCCTTCAAGAAGAAGATCATATCGTATAGGAGGTCTAGAAGTCCTCTTGGATCTCCTAGGTGTAGGCGTGTCCACTGAAGGTTCTTGAGGTGTGGGATCGTTATTTTGTATCTCGGGTTCTTCTCGAATTTCTTCGAGTTCCATCATCTTGCCTTTCTTATCTAATAAGAACTCCTTCTCCATGAAGGTGGCATTCCTCGAAACAAACACTTTTGTTTCAGTAGGATGATAGAAATAATATCCGATTGATGTCTTCGGATATCCTACAAAATAACATAAGGTGGATCGACTATCCAACTTATCTCCCACTGTCTGCTTCACGTAAACAGGACATCCCCAAATCCTCAAGTATGAATACTTAGGAGCTTTGCTATTCCATAACTCATATGGAGTTTTATTCACTGCTTTGGTGTGAACATTGTTCAACAACAATACCGCCGTTTTAAGTGCATAGCCCCAAAACGAAGGAGGGAGCTTAGTGAAGCTCATCATAGATCGAACCATGTCCAACAAAGTTTGATTGCGATGCTCCGAGACACCATTCAGCTGAGGTGTCATAGGAGGAGTCCACTGAGAGAGAATCCCATTCTCTTTTAGATAGCTCAAAAACTCGGTACTTAAGTATTCTCCACCTCGATCCGATCGAAGTGCTTTAATACTTCTACCTTGTTTGTTTTCTACTTCAGCCTTGAATTCTTTGAACTTTTCAAATGATTCAGACTTATATTTCATTAAATATAAATACCCATACCTAGAATAATCATCAGTAAAGGTAATGAAGTAGGTGTGACCAAATTTAGTACCGATACTAAATGGTCCGCAAACATCTGTATGGATCAAATCCAACAGATTTTGACTATGCTCAAGCTTCCCTTTGAAAGGACATTTAGTCATTTTTCCTTTTAGGCAGGACTCACAAGTAGGTAGACAGTTAATATCAGACATATCAAACATGCCCTCTCCCACTAGCTTGTTCATCCTCCTTGAGGAAATATGACCTAGCCTAGCATGCCAAAGGTTTGCTGGGTTTTGACTATTGTTTTTTCTTTTATTTGTTGTTACCGGTTTATCAACATAATTAATTGAAACGTCTTTTAAGTTTAAGTTATATAGAACGTTTTCAAGTTGTCCATTTCCAATCAAACATTCATTCTTGTAAATATTGCAAATTCCATTCACAAAATTACAAGAAAAACCATCTCTATCAAACATAGAAACAAAAATAATTTTTTAACTAAATCTGGCACAAATAAAACATCTCTCAAAAATAACTTAAAATTGTTCTGCAAAACTAAATCAAAGTCTCCCACTGCTTTGGCTTCAACTCTAGAACCATTTCCGAGCCTCAGCTGGGTCTCACCCATCCTAAGCTTACGACTTCTTGTCATCACCTGCAAATCATTGCAAATATGAGATCCACATCCGGTATCCAATACCCAAGAAGTAGTATTAAGTGAAAAATTTATTTCAATGTAAAACTTACCCTTTGCAGTTCACAACTGCTCGAGGTATTCCTTGCAGTTACGTTTCCAATGACCGGATTTCTTGCAGTGATGGCAAACATCTCCAGATATGTTCACGTTTGAAGCTTTTGTCTTGCCCTTCTTCTTTGGTACAATTTTCTTGGGTGGGGCAGAACGTTTCTTACCCTTTCCACTTGGCCCCTTCTTGGAGTAAGAAGAGGAGCCAACTAAGAGCACCGGTTTTTCCTTCTTTAATGTGGCCTCATAAGACACAAGCATATTGACCATCTCTTCAAGGGTGACCTCTATCTTGTTCATATTGAAGTTCACCACAAATCCGTCAAACGATGAAGGAAGTGAAAGAAGCAATAAGTCCGTATTCAATTCATGCTCCAATGTCAAGTCGAGTGTTACAAACTTCTCAATTAGCCCAATCATGTGTACCCCATGCTCACGGACAGAAGTCTCATCTCGCATGCGGCATGTCATGAGCTCTTTGATGGTGGCATACCTCTCCGACCTTGACTGAGCTCCAAAAAGTTCCTTGAGGTGCATGTGTATGTCAGCAGCATTCACGGCATCCTCAAATCGCCTCTGGAGTTCATCAGACATTGAAGCTTGCATATAGAATTTAGCCTTGATATCATGGTCCCACCATTGATCAAGTTTTGCCAATTCTTCCGGACTTATATTAGCTGGTGCTTCCTTTGGAGGATTCTTTTCTAACACGTAGAAAATTTTCTCCGAGTTTAGAACAATCTTTAATTTACGGAACCATTCCGTATAGTTTGCGCCAGTCAATTTGTTTTGTTCGAGAATTGAGTATAGTGGATTGCGCGAATTCAATGTAATGAAATACTGAAAAGAAACAGACAATAATCAGTGATTGTTTAATTAATTTACTAAGACATAAAATATAGCAAGATTTAATTTTATGAATTTCACTCCCACTATTTTAACGATTTCACTACCCTCTAGTGAAAACGGGAAACTTGTTTCCTTAGTGGGAACATGGAGTCCAATTGACAAACTATAGTCCCGAATAATATCAGCCAACCATAATTTTCAAAGGTAGAGCCCAATTGCTTCCAAAGCAATCCCCATGTTTTTTTACCTCATGTCCAATAAGGGCCCAATAATATGACGCCGTTTATTGTGACATGTCAAGATAACCCATCAATATTAAGTTGTGATGGACGGTCGCCATGTGGATCCCCAATAATATGAGCCAATCCCATGGGAGTTCCACCCAACTTACAATATGTGTCGATCTAATGTACAACTTTCCGACGAACGGGCCCCCCCAATAATATGAGCCGGACCATGCCCGCGGGTAGCATCTCATACATTGATCGTTGATGGAAGGTAGGAACATTTAAACAATATTTAAATTCCCTTTTGTTAATCTTGATATCAATTTTAAATCATATTTAAAATGAGGGATTTTTAATTTTGAAAAATTCGTCTAATCAATTAAAGTTTGTATGCTTGCGTGATTCATACAATTTAGTCTAAACATGCATACAACAATAATATCATATATTATTTAAAGGATGATCGATCCCAATCACTAATCGACCCGTGGTTGCCAATCACGAGTCTAAGTCCAATCCTAGGTGATATGCAAGTATGCAATGCAATCCTATTACATTGAGCTTCCAATTTATATTTCTTCAGTCTTTATTGTCTGCTGGGCCCATCTTTGTCTTCAAATCTTTATCTCCCACTAAGTCTAATAAATTTACAATAACTTTCGATGACAAGTAGGGGATACATATTTAAGGGTGGGAACGGGCCATAAAACAGGCCCACTTTTTATTAAAAATGACAATTCAAATTGGGCTATAAACCAAGCCCATTAATAAAACCCAACAACAATAAAACCAAATGTAAATAACCTAACATACACCTACCAAATTGGTCATGACAATCGATCATCCTTTTATCCAATAATTAATTCAATAATTAAATAATTGGATAACATGCAATGGCATCATAATTAAAAAGATAAAATCAAATTTTATCTTACCCTTCATAAGATCATATCTTATCATCAATTGTACCAAAATAATTAATTTTATAAAATCTAATTTAACGGATAAAATTTATAAATTTTCAAAAAATTAAAATTTATCCAAAAATCAATTTTAAAAATTTCGGACTCAAACAATTTGACCCGACGCCTCGTGGACCAATTAAAAACAATTTTCGATCGGACCAAAAACTAAAATTTCAAAAATTTAAAATTTTGGAAAAAATAAAAATTTAATTTTCCGGGCTGCCCGGGACGTTCTCGGGCAGCCCGGCCCCCACGTGGGGTGTAGGGAAGCCCCTTGGATGCCCTGGGCAGCGATCTTGCTGCCCTTGGGCAGAAATCTCGCTGCCCTTGGGCAGCGATCATGCTTCCCCGTTGCCCTGTTCTAATTTAATTTTTGTTTAAAATTTTCGTTTTGTTTTCCAAAAATCGAGGCTTAAAAATTTTGTACAATCGATTAATTTTAATCGTTTGATCAAAAAAAAACCTGGCTCTGATACCACTGTTGGAACACGCGTTCTCTGATCACGCGGATGTGATACCCGAAGCAGCGAAAGTTAAAAAATTTTATTTTTTGATATGGAACGATTCCATATCGTGGGTATCAAATCCAAACGATTAAAATCTTGCAAGTAAAAATAAAAAGTCACAATTAAATATTTTTACCTCTTCAAGCAATGGCTTGATTATGGACTCCAACAGAATTTAATCTGCTCTTCTTGTAAATCTCGGGAACCGATGACTTGCTCGATCAATCTCCGGAATCAGGTCCACGAATAGAAAACAAAAACCCTCTGATTGATTGCACTAGAAATCAATCATATGTTTATCGTAGAGAATAAACAGATTTGATCTGTCAATTCAGAAATTGACTTTTCAGAAAAATCACAGACTAAATTTTCTCAAAAAAGAAAGAGGAGAATTCGAAAATTCCCCTAGAATAATATGTAGTATTTTCGAAAATCACAAAGTGGAATTATTGTGTTATTTTCGAAACCTACATATATATATATATATATATATATATATATAATTTCTAGACTGGATTAAGTTATAATTGTATTAGAATACTAACTCCTTAGGGCCCACAATCCAAAACTTAAGCCCAACAAGCCAAGCCCGTTATTATAAAAATTAATATAAAATTCATCATGACTCCGATTGATAAACCGATTTCACCAATGTGCACAGAAACCATTTCTGCACCTTTTAAAGTCAAGATAATTTTTCTGAATCCGAATTCAGTGATTTTCAAAAATGTCCATCCCTATGTCATTTTAGGAAATTCCACTCCCTTTAGTTAAGAAGTCCAACTTCTCTTTCACTAAATTTAACTCTTTAAATTTAACTATCTCAACGAGTTTTAGTAATCCATTACTTGTGTGACCCTCAATGGTTCAGGGATACAGCTAGCCGTGGGCTCACAACTCCTTATGACTCGGAACAACGATTTCCGACTTACCCAACGAATCATGGTAAGAGCGTCTAGCAACATCGCCCCATGATTCCCTAGGTATCACTGATAGTGCCTGCAAGAACCAGTAGGTTTTGGTTAGCGTACAGTAAGGTCCCTTCATCCATATATCCCGATCGAATCAACAACCATTGGTACATCGAGAGTCGTTCGAGATTCGATAACTATGCAATGCATCTTGAAGATCAAACAGTGACATCGCATGTGCTACTAGGAAACCAAGTAACCTAAAGCACATCATGTACTCTGGCCAGAGATTTGTAACACTAATATCTCCTCAGATCGCATAGGATATCCACACTCGCAAGCATGTGGTGAATCCTTGACAACAAACCATCGACTCCTATATGTGTCGTAACTGTACCCAATCCTGACATCTGATGACCCCTTAGAGTCGGTAAATGAGTCAAAGTACAGTACTAGCATATAGAGTCTCAATGATGTTTCAAGTAGTAAGGACTAATGGTGTATAACCAAAACCACGGACTTATCCACTCAAATAATAATAACCACTTGGAATATCCAAATAGGGTAGTTCGATCATTCATCATATGAATATCCATTTGCATGCTTTGAACATCTCCATGTTCATTACCAATGAAACGTGGTACTTGGCATCACAAATAATAGTCTCAATCTCGAGCGATCCTTATCCTTATTAGCGGACGGCTCAATTGACTAGGAACTGTTTAGAATATATAGTGACTATAAGATGTGTTTCATAATAGTGATCTCTCTTTATTCACTATCTCATCTTACTTACACTATAGTATATTCAAGGTCTTTATCAAAACAACAATAGTATATCACAATATAACAATATGAAGAAAGATAAAGAAAATGCCATTAATTAATGTAAATTATATAAAACAAAGATTGTTTATACATAGAGTCATAAAAGCCCTTAGCCACAAGTTGGCTAATCGGGCATCCACTCTTTCAATTTTGGTCTGGCTAAAACTTATGATACTTTGCATGAACATTTTTATTGGCCACATATGAAGCAAGATGTTGAGAATATTTGTGAGAGATGTGTGACTTGTAGGAAAGCTAAGTCTAAGACACAACCACATGAATTGTATACTCCACTTCCCGTTCCTAGTGAACCATGGGTAGACATTTCTATGGATTTTGTTTTAGTATTACCAAGGTCTAAGAAAGGGAAGGGATTCTGTGTTTGTGGTGGTTGATAGATTTTCGAAAATGGCTCATTTTATTGCTTGTCATAAATCTGATGATGTATCTCATGTTGCGGACTTGTTCTTTAATGAAATTTTTAGATTGCATGGCATGCCTAGAAGTATTGTGTCTGATAGAGATACTCGTTTCTTGAGCTACTTTTGGAAAATATTATGGTGCAAACTTGGTACTAAATTACTATTTTCGACTACATGTCATCCTCAAACGGATGGTCAAACCGAGGTTGTAAATAGGAGGTTAGGAACTTTGTTGCGTGCTATAATTAAAAAGAATTTGAAGAGTTGGGAAGAATGTTTGCCATTTGTTGAGTTTGCATATAATCGTAGTGTGCATTCTACTACAAATTTTTCGCCATTAGAAATTGTGTATGGTTTTAATCCTTTAACTCCATTGGATTTGATGTCTTTGCCTATGAGTGAAAGGGTTAACATGGATGGTAAGAAAAAGGTGGAGTTTGTGCGAAATTTGCATAAAAAGGTTAAGGCGAACATTGAAAAGAAGAACTTGCAATACACAAAACAAGAAAATAAAGGTAAAAAGAAGGTTGTATTTGAACCGGGTGATTGGGTGTGGTTGCATTTGAGGAAGGAACGTTTTCCGGAGAAGCGGCGTTCTAAGTTTTTACCTAGAGGCGATGGACCATTCCAAGTCTTGGAGCGGATCAATGATAATGCCTACAAATTAGACTTGCCAGGTGAGTATAATGTAAGTACTACTTTTAATGTTTCTGACTTGTCATTGTTTGATGTAGGTGATGATCGAGATTTGAGGACAAATCCTTTTCAAGAAGGGGAGGATGATGCGATTACGGATAACTCGCATGTTGATCACATGGTTAAGTGTCCGTTGGAGATGCCTAGAGGACCAATTACGAGAGGTCAAGCTAAGAGATTCAAAGATGCGCTTCAATCGTTGATGATGAATTGTCAAGAAGGCATTGGAATGCTTGAAGATCACTTTGAAGAATGTTACAATATTATTGAAGTCCAAAGAAGTCAAGAAAGTGGAGAAAATGTCAAAGAGAGAACAAAAATAGGTGACACAGCCCGAGATGCATGCGCGCCCGCGTATTGTTCCACGAGCGCCCGTGCGTCTTTGCAATTTTGAAGTTTGGCAGATAGAACTTTATGCGCGCCCGTGCCTTCCTAATGAGCGTCTGCGCCTGTTCTACATATTTTCAAGATAGCCGGACAGAGTCTCATGCGCGCCCGCGCCCGCACTCTCTCTTACACAGTTCGGCATTTTGTGTGTGTGCGAGACTTTTTGATATTTTTGGCATGATTATCTTATTTTGAGTCTTTTATTCCTACTAAGAAACTTTTAGGAGATATCTTTGATATTTTTGGATATATTTTGAATTATTTTGCGATATCTTTTATTATTTTGTAGTTGTATTATAAATACAACAAACACTCATTATTGAATAACAATTAAGATTTCAGATTTTATTCATAAAATTCTCTCTAGAATTTTTATTGAAGCTTTGTGCTTTGTTCATAAATCAAACTTATCAAAGTTCATACTTTGTGGCGTTTGTTAGTCGATTTTTCACTTGGGTTGTCAAAGAAAGGTTCCTTTGAAGGTCTAATTGAATTATTGATTTTTTTCTATCATGAATCTCTGTTTCTAGTTACAAGTTCAACTAGAGGTGGATATCCAAATCTGTTACTTGATTCAAAGTCGGGAAAAAATATTTGATTTCTTTTGTATTCGAATTGAGGGTGCGATCCGCTATAATCATGCTTGCCTTTCATTCATAAGAATTCATATCATACTTGCTAGGAGGTTCCAGGGGTATTAGTTAGGCTTGGCCCTTTTTTATTGGACTTTTGATTGGGTTGTATTATTATAATTTTTGATTTCAGTTATTTACCGGTTGTATTCTGTCGGATTAGTATTTGATTTAAGTTTCTGCATTTTTTCTCTAATTTTGTTATTTAAGTTTTAATTTCATGATTAAGATTTGGTTATTTAATTATTCCGAGACGAGTCACTACATTTATGATATCATTGCATTCAATATGAGTCTTTGGGACGTATGCTTGAATTATTGGGTTATCCTTGTAGAGTGATGATTGGAACATAAAATATGGGAATGACGAGGCACCTAGGTTTTCTCAGGGTTGTCGTCATCAAGAAGATCGTCAGAGACCCGATTTATGTGGGTTCCAGCATGATGGGACCTGAGAGAAGGATCATGTCCGAGATGACATGAGTAGAAGAGGATTGGTTGGACCGCATGAGATGCTCATGTCCATTCCACTTCGTCCTGGGTAGAATCCTCTATAGATTCTCCACAAGTAGTTTGAGAGATTATCATAAAGATCTTGTCTCATCTACTAGATAATGGACCAAACAATATTTGAAGTATCTAGGTAGATTAGTAAGAGCTTGTGTGGAAAAAGTTTTTCCAGCATTCCTGTATTGATGCTTGGGAGAGGTAGACGGAAAACTGTACGTTCAAATCAGTAGATACCAGGGTGTATAAAACAGCTAGTTGTATAAGGTATCATAGACATATCATAAGTTTTGTATAAAAATTGTTCTAACAAGTACTTTAGATGTAAGTATTTGAATCATTGGTATTATTGATTCTAGACTTTTGTAATTTCTTATTGGTTGTAACTAAGGATTTGTAATAAGAATTGTGTTAAACCTTTTTCAATGGTTTAATGTTTATTATCAGTGATGGATCATTCGGGTGATCTACTTGTTATTAGTTAATTAGTGTTCAACTATTGTGAATCATAAATTGTTTGAGTAAGTCGATTATGAATACTTACTATGTGATTAGTTCTAGGAGTTTTCCTAGAATGATGGTGTAAGTATGTGACTTTTAGGTTGTTTCCAGGGATGATGTGTTTTATCAGGGGCATGATTCATATTAGTTGTTGTATGATTTGATCTAGGTAGTTTCCTAGATCAGTTGATTTAAATTGAGACCTTTATTGGTTGTTGTCATGGATGATGGGTTTCGTCAGGGGCACGGTGGTGGGATGTAGCAGATGTGGTGGAATGTGTTGGTTTTTATTGAGACGGGTGAGGAGGCGCGACCCTATGCCGGTGTTTTTGGGAGGATTTTTCCAGATGTTCTTGTAGGGAAGGTTACCTCAGTCTCCATGTTTTACGCAATGGCATCATGGGGTATGACTACCAAAAGGATTTTAGTGATAGATGAATTCTTTTGATTTATTTTTGGTACTGGGTTAGTACCGAGGGATTTAGTGTGCTTATTATCTAATTTGGTAAGAGATTTAGGAAAATGATGTCTTTTGACAGTATTGTCAAAGAAAGGGTATTATTATTTGACTATAATAAGTTCAGAACAAAGTGTGCAATGCAGTTCCTATCGTAGATAGGACTGGGATAGTTTTGGTGATTAGATTCAGTCTGGTACAAGATTCGTGTCCGTGGTCACTTGTGATTATCGTATGACTTTGTCAGGAATAGGAAAGGTGAATCTTAGTGTAAGATTTCTGTGATTCCAGCATTCTTGGGGATTTGTGATTCTTGATTGAACTGTGATTCCATGAATTGATTGAGGGAAACTCTAAGTTCAGAGTATATCAATCCATAGTGTTAGATTCCAGAAGAATTAGGGACCGGAAGTGGTTGGCGTAATTTAAACAATGTATTGAGGTTGAGTACGCACCGCAGTTAATTGTCATTAGTAGATGATACAGTTGCATTGAAATGACTTGCAGTCCTATCGTAGTGAGATGTATATATACTAACGATGATTGGATAGAGTTCGGGGAGCCGGTTGTGCTTTGGGACATGACAAGAGAAGATTACCCTCGGGAGACCGTCATTAGGGTGATGTAATATGCGTAAATGTGACAACCATTAGAGCCTTTGGATACCATGATCACGGTCGTTGTACAACAAGCATACACTTTGATACAACCCATACCATCCTTGTGCTAATATGCGTATCGTCCCATACCGACCGTCGTCAATTTGCACATTAACATTCGTTCTTTTGAAAAGGCCCTACCCGGAGCTCTTCCTGGGGCACCAATCTCATACTACCACCACAAGTCCACACAAGAAATAAAAGGTTTTCATGAATGCATAACATTATAAACATCTTGCTTCATCATTCATAAACTTTCTTATGCTTCTAGCATGTAATACATCATTTACTCTTGCTCTTTAAATCTTTCGTGCTCAAAATCATGAATGCTAAGATGAGATAAAAGTAAGTATTCCTCTAACATTTCATAAATTTCATGCCTTTCATAAGAACATAACTTTTGCGAAGAAATATAGCATATAGATGTATTACATAGCTAAACTGATCCATATGAGTTGTTTTGTCCGTTCTTGACATTAAAATTTGAAACTTTTGCGATAGAACATCTTAAAAAAACTTAAATACCTTAAAAAAAATCATAAACATGAATTTAAAACTTCAAATACGCGTAGTAAAATTTCTTGGACATAACACATCTCGCGAGGGTGGAAGAGTATTTCCGTCCCAGCGCAGGTTGGCGTTTGGGCGCGAGGTATGACCCCCTTTCGTTGGGCGCGAGGCAATCTGCCAGGGGTTTTCAGACATGTCGGCATTGGAGAGAACTCGATCAAAATCCTTTCCAAACGTTCCGTTTCGATTCCCTTCGAATCCTTTTTGAGAAAATACGCACCCACAGTTGAAAAAAATGATTACACACCTGAAAAAGCTTCAAAAAACAAAGGAAATCCATCAAATAATCCAACTTTAAAAAGTTTGATTCAAAACATCGCATCCTACACACTCACACCAAAAATTCGGACTTTAACGCCTCTCAAGCCATAAATCTTAAAATACTTTACACCAAAACATCAAGAACGATTCACGCATCTACATCACATTCTTAAAAGTTATGGCAAAGAATACATATACATATCATTACATATGCTATCATATCAAAATACATATATCTTGAATAGTGGTTTCAAAAATATTTTAAAACTTTCCTCATCGTTGTAGTTTGGATTTAACCTGCACTTTTGGAGTGATCTAGCTTTGAAGAGCGAAGAATGGAGATCTTGACCTAGCTTTTAGATGCAGATTTTGAACGGAAGGGGGAGAGAGGGAGAATGTGGGCGGCGCAGAGAGAAAGAGTAAGAAAGAAAATTGAACGCTCACTTGGTTTGTAATTAATCGGCTTTAAAGTCTGATTTTAAAATAAAACTGCACCAAACATTAAACTTAATTACCATAAAGTATTTTATTAATCTCGTTCGACGGTTAGTCTCATTTCTCAGCCCAGTATTAATCCCAAACCTAAAAATATTAAAGTAACTTGCAGAATATTAAATATCAGACATAGTCAAAAAATCACATAAGTAAAGTGCATAAAATCATTTAAAATCTTTGTGAGTGAACTAATGGACTTTTGAACCTTACAAAACAGTTAGCTGATGATTTGAAAAAGTTTCTCCCTAGGTCTCGTTTGCGTCTACTCTGTTTCATTATTGGTTTCTCTACGAACTCATTGTCTTGAGGGAGCCTATTGAAATATATTTTATATTATCGTTTCTATATTATGTTTATCTTTTTTATATTTTGTATATTATGTTTCATTTTATTTTACATAGGTTTATTAATTATTATATATAAATACATTGTGTATTCATTTTTGATATATTATATATTATATTTTCCATCAATTTCTACAATAGGTACCAGCCTCAATTGACATATTCAAGGACTCTTTAATTTGGTTTTATGTCATAAAATCGATCCATCTAACGTGTGCTACAAATTTATTATTATTATTATTAATTTTTTTTAGTACAAGTACATCGGATATCAAATTACATCAAATTGTAACACTAAACAAAGTGAAATTGCCCGCACAATCGACGGGACTTAAGCATAAACTCGAAACGTACTTGTCTCAAGCAAAGAAAGTTATTAAATCAACCTAAATAAATTAGGAAACTAACCCGCAATCAGCGAAAATCGAACCTGAGACCTCTTGGTCTCAGGATGATGATGATGATGATGATTATTATTATTATTATTATTATTATTATTATCCTAAATCCTAATACGTAGTTGCACATTCTCCACTCATTCAGTCATTTGCACATACAGATACAGCTCATGACTAGTGCAGACGTATTAATTACTTATTTAATGTGATTGTGAGTATTGTTTCTTCTGAAAATGACCTCATAAGTTGATTTCAAGAAAATATCTCTTCGCGTGATTTAATGGATCGTTTCAGGCAGTTTTCGAAAATATTTTTTTGAAAAAATTATTATAAACTATTTTTTACAAAATTTTCAAATTTTCGTAAAGAAAAAGCTTCCAAACACTACATTAGAAGAAGATAATGTGGCCAACTTTGTGAAAGCTGTATCAAAGATTCGATATTTTCGGAAAAGCGAGGGATATAGACCCGGTCTTGGTTTTAATTCAATAGATAGACGTATGAACAAAAAGATTATATTGTCCCTCATTTAAAATATTAGATGGAGTGTAGATATGTGTTCTTCTCCCTCCTCCATGTTTTTCTTTCTTTTTCTCTATTTTTTTTCTTTCCTCTTTCTTCTTCCTCATATTTTTGCATTTTTTTCTTATCATTGTTCTGCTCATTTTTTAGTTTTTTGTTGAATATTTTTTTAATCGAAATCGTGAAGAGACTGATCATCATTGATTTTCAGTTCATATGAAATTATTTCTAATTCATATGAACCGATTTTCGAATTTTTTTGGTTCACATAGACTGATGTTCGACCGGTTTCGATCGATTTTCAATTTATATCGATTTATCTTGACCGAGTTTGTTGATTTTAACTGATTTTAAAGAAATTTTGACTAGTGTCAACTGCTTTTCATTGCTTCTCGACTGGTCTCGACTGATTTGTCGACTGATCTCGACCGACTATGTTGATTTTGACTGATTTTGAGTAAATCTCGACTTGTGTCGACCGCTTTTCACTGCATCTCGACCGATCTAGACTGCCTTATAATTGTGTATATATATATATATATATATATATATATATTAGTAATAATAAATAAAATCATTGGTGGCCTACTGGTTAAAACTCAGGAAGAGATAGGAGAGAAAGGCCCGAAACTCGGAGAGGAGAGAGAAGACGAGAGATGAGTCTTTTTCTTTCTTTTTTTTAGTACAAAAAAAAGTAGTTATAATAAACAAAAACTAAACTACCTTTAAATTGAGACTCTTTTACTGAATTAAAAAGTCAAAAATCCCTTCTACTGAATTTAAAACAAGACAAGACCTATATATTTAATTTTCCCCAATATTTTCCCACTAATAACCTGATTTACTCTATGGTTGGGCTAGCTTATAAATGCACGTTTGCTAAGCTCATGGGCGGTGCTAACCTTAGCCTAGTGTGCTCAGACTGCATGGGCTCAAACCAAAAAGTGATATTATATATGCAAAGTAATGCATGTAATTCGTGCACAAAATTAAATTTTTGTGTGAAATATATCGAGTTTAAGTATTTATTTAGTGAATATTTGATGTTTTGTCACCCCACTAACATGTCCTTAATATATATCTATACATATATATATGTATATATACATATATATATATGTATATATATATATATATTTGTGTGTGTGTGTGTAATTTTTAGATTCAAAATTTTAATTTTTAACATGTTATCATTACATGTTTATCTATTCTTATTGTACTCAAAAAAATAATAAGTTTTTTCTTTTATAATTTTTTAAACCCAAATTTTTGACTAAAATTTTTATTTGTTATTACTGTCCACATAGACACTGTATAACCCTTTATACAGTATTTTTCCTCATGAGTCACGAATGTCATACATTTTGATTCCAATTCATATTCATTTTTTCATATTTCAAATTCTTTACAAAATTCAAAATTTCACCAAAGTTTAAGTGTGATTTTTTTTCCAACAATGTTCGTCAATTATTAAATTATTTTTTGAAAGGAATATTTTATTCCTAAAATTTCTCAAGTTTTGAAAAAGATTTTATTAAATATCTTTTATCTTTCTTGGACATGAAGTAACGTTTATATAATGATTTATTTCCTTAGGTAAGTTGATTTGAGATATTGTTAAGCTTATTATAATATTTATCATATCATATCTAAAGTATATATTTCTTTATTTGTGTAGATTTGATATGATCAAATCAAAAGAATCCTACGCCTACAAGAAAACATGTTGAAAAAGGATTCTTGTGCTATTTAAGGAGATGGACGTGCAACAAGGGAAGAGACCGAAAATTAGAAAGACCGACCAATCTAGATTTTCTTAATAGATTCACATACGTACTGTAGTAGCCCGTATCCAAAACTAACGATTAATGAGTAATTAATCGTATATTCATGTTGAGATTAAGTAAAACATGATTAAAGAAATTCCAGATGAATTAACGGAGTTCAGAAATGGATCTAGGACACTCAAAAATGGTGGATATGGTTTGGCAGGTTCGGACGCTCCGAACTTGAGTTCGGACGATCCGAACATGGACGGAGCCAGGCTTCGGAGGCTCTGAAGACTTCGGACGGTCCGAAGTGGGTTCGGACGATCCGAACTCATGCGGCCAGCTGTCCCAAAATAATACGTCACCAATGACGTCATCCTGGAGATGTTCGAACGATCCGAAGAGCCAGTTCGGACGACCCGAACAGTGTATTGGACAAGTGTATGGTTGCATGCGATTGGTTGGACGCGTGGCGGAGATCGGACGATCCGATGAGACGATCGGACAGCCCGAAGCAGTTCGGACGATCCGAAGTCAGGATCAGACGATCCGAACGTGCTCTATAATTATGAGGTCCGAGCTCCTCATTTGGTGCGAATTCCGAGTTCCTCTCCTTTGCCCACGTGACTCTATTTTAGTGCTTTGGGTACTCTTATTTTAGAGTTGGAGTAGGATATTTGTTTTAGTATAGTCAGACAGTGTCTGACATAGTAGCGGAGCAGTGCTCGTATTGTAGAGCCGTGCTCAAGGCTGTGGATTCGCAGCAGGGGAGTGCCCTAGTTGCGGGATAGTCGCCATCAGTGGGCTGACGATGGACGCAGGTATAGTTATGGTCTCCTTAAATTATTTAGGAGTATGCAATAGCTTAGTTAAGGTTTTTAGAGCTTATTGAATGATGCATGGGTATTTGTATTGTAGACTTGATGATAGGCTTGGAACCTAGAGTTGGACTACTAGGACTGCCTTAGAAAGGTACGTAAGTATGACTGAGATTGCCAGCGGATATGCATGCATATATGTTGCATTTATGTGTTTGCATGTTATTATTGTTATGCGGCATGTGCATATCATCTTGTGCCTGCACATCTGTATATCTTTTGAGATGACCCAGTTAGGGTTGCTTAGCCCTGTTAGGACGTTTGATATTGAGTAACCTTAGGTACTGATATCTAGAGGATTTCGTGGTCCGCATCCGGGATTCGGGAATGAGTGGTCGCACACAGTGGTTAGCTACCCCGATGTGACGAGCTTATATCCCAGGCGCTAGTTTGAGCAGTTTTGTATACAGTTATCCCAGATATGGATACCCTGTCATTTGCATGCATCATATTTGTATGTTTATCCGTTCTTTCGTATTGAGCTTAGAGCTCACGTCCAGTATTTTCTGTGTATCTGGATACCCTATTCGACGAGGCAGGTGTAGGTGCAGGATTGAGCACCAGGAGCCTGGAGTAGCCAGTGACCTTGAAGACAGCAGGATTAGCTGTAGGTTTTATTTAAAGTTATTCGATTGGGTTGTATATATCGAGTTTGATTAGCCGGTTGTATTCTGCCGGTCTGCTTGTATTTAAGTATTCCGCAGCGATTTTATTTAATGCATTCTTAATTATGCTCTTAACTCTGATTAGGTAGTGGATCCAGGTCGGGTCGCTACATTTATGGTATCAGAGCTGCATGCAAGGGAATTAGGAAATTGATAATAAGACTTCTTGATTATCCTTGTAGGATTGATTGAAGCCTAGCGAAAGAAGATTTGGTTCTTCATTGCCAAGGTTTACGGCATAAGTCTTTACTATAAGGAATGCAGCAGTGATGAGAACACCAGTAGTAGCATATCGATAGATAGACTGACTGTTGTGGACAGTTCATCATTCGATGCATTGGAATGCTGATCGAAGAATATATGGATTCCAACCAGCGAAGATTGGAAGAGAAGATCGAGTATATCGCGTCAGATACCTCTGAGGGCTTTTTGGAACGAATGGTGTTTAGTAATCCATGTGGTTTCAGTCCGAAGAGATTCTCCACTCATAGTTGGAGAGATTGTCAGATAGACCTTTACCAGGGAATGCTTCGAGTGCCTAAAGCATGACAGGTTTCTAGCGTAAGGTCTGTAAACTCGTGTAGAACATGGTTTTACCGGTATGTTTGTATCGATGCTTTTGGTAGGCATACGGGAAACTTCATGTTCAAAAGCATGATTTGGATACAAGAAGAACGCTGATGGTAGATCGCGAGCAAAAGAAGTCGACCGACATGCACTGACGTAGAGAACAACTGGTTAGCTAGCACGTGCCATTTCTCCGGAGTTCTTCGTGGGAGGACATGTAGAGAGACTTGGACGGGAGTATGCTTGTATCGATGCGGGTGTCGATGGGAAGCTTCATGCTCAAGGGACGAAGACAGAATTCGATGATTTTAAATACTGTATTGTTGTAGTTGTAAACAGTATTTCAGTTGTAATGAATCATCATAATTTGGTTGTATCAGTTCAAGTTATTGGATGTACATTTTGTTGTATTTTGAATACTGTATGTATTACATGAGATTGTAATAAAGGAAATTGTACATAACTTGAAGTAATGATACATGTTTTACTTATTCAAAGATTCGTGTTTGATTACAAGTAATTTTACTAAGTTTGGCTTGGAATTAGTTGATTGGTGATCAACTATGTTAACTCATGGATTTTAACGCCCCGTTTTTATCTTAAATAAGTTTATTTGAGTTAATCGGAGATTACAGAGTTCACGAGCCGACATGATTTTGATCAGGGTCCTTTTTGCAAATTTTGGAAATTTCAGGGACTAAAATTCAATTATTGGATTTTATATATTATCTACAACTTGATTGGATTGACAATAGTCTCCTTCTCCTTCTCCTTTCCTTCTCCACGCCTCCAACCTCCATTAGAGAGCCAAACGTGAGTTTGGAGCTTTCAAAATCCAGTTCGAGCTAGATCCGTCCGTTAGAAATTATTTCTGAAGGCAGATTATCGATCACTGCAGTGAGAGCTCTGTTATATCGTAAGTTTTTATACGATCAGATACATTCTAGTTTTTGGATGTTGTTAGAATCGTTCTAGATTCGAGTATGTTGTTCTCTACAAAGTTCTGATCGTCTATTATCTGTCAGTTTTGAATTTGAGCGGCGTTTGGAATTGTTATGATTTTTGGAAGCCATTTTTGAAAATCATGGTTTTGAGATTTGTTGGGTTTGCCTTGTTATTGTTGTAATTGGCTTTGATATGAGTTGATATCGCTATTGAACTGCTGTCTGCGTTGTCGGTTTGTTCAGCTATAGTCGTTATGCCGTCGGTTTGAGTTTTGGAGATTTGAACCATTTTTGAAGTTGTTGAACTTGGCTTGTAAGTCGATCATGGTAATTGATCTTTGATTTGTATCTGAACAGATTCGTTTGGAGTTTGTCAAGCCCAGGGTTAACAGCATTTTGAATGTCAAGAGTTGGACGAAGATCCGTAAAGAGTTTTACCTTGAGCCTTGTTGTTGTTTAGATTGGTTAGACTTTGATACAATCTTTTGTTGTAGCTTCCCAGAAGTTGGAACTACTGCCTTGAAAGGTAAAAGCAGTCATTGTAGCGGGATAGCATACTCGAGACTGTTGGTTCTCGAGTTTCCCTTTCAAATCACATATTGCATCAATACTTGTTCTAGCATGTGGAACTTGTATTTTGGTTGTTATTTGAGTTGGTTATGTGGCTTATGTTTATGTTTTGATATGCATTCATGATCTTGAGCCAATCTTGTTTCTAGCGGGCAGAACCGCCCCTTTTTGTTTAGACGTTTGGGAACTATGATTGAGTGGCCTAGGTCGTAGTCGTTTCGCCTGGTGCTAGCATGCTCATTATAGTTGCTCAAAGTCTAGAGGAGTGGGATACGTGGCACCACCTCGATTGGGAGAGTCAGTGAGTCATTACGTGATCTCATCCTCGGGATCCCAAAAGCACAACAGCAATCCCTCGTTTATCAGATTTGATATCCCGGTTTAAAGACATGCATTTCATTATGTTGTTATTGATTTCGTCGTTGTCTTGAAAGCATGTTTATTGTTGTATTACTTGTTATGTTGCTTTTACTGGGATTATCATTCTCACCGGTTATCCGGCTGTTGCTTTGTTTTGTATGTGTACTTGGCAACAGGTGGGGCAAGACCAAGTCAGCGAAGGCTTGGTTAACATCAAGAGGGAGAGCTAGTAGTGAGACTCGGTTTAGAAGTCGTGTCAGCATGTCTACCTAGTGATATTGAAACATGTTTAGATATCGAACTTCGTTATGTTGTTGTATTGATTATGCGAGCTTTGTTGAATTGTTATAGTTGCATATTCTATATTTGGAACGGTTGTATAACTCCAGTACTTCATGCATTAATTGGAGAATTTGGGATTGTAATGCATGATTATATTTTGTTGATATTGG
The DNA here is from genome assembly GCF_033568475.1 of Henckelia pumila. Taxonomy (NCBI): domain Eukaryota; kingdom Viridiplantae; phylum Streptophyta; class Magnoliopsida; order Lamiales; family Gesneriaceae; genus Henckelia; species Henckelia pumila. The sequence goes on along the minus strand of NC_133122.1, from coordinate 127,319,000 downwards.
ACTTAAGTTTCTAGCACAAATTCTGCTGTTTTTGCTCTGTTTCTGTCGCAGCTCGATCGGCAATATGTTGCGGATCGAGCGAGGGCAAGCGTTGCAGTTCTCTGTTTTAAATTTTGTGGCTCGCTCGATCCACAAGATCTTGCGGATTGAGCGAGGACTGGATTTCTCAGGCAGAACCTTTTATGTTTCTCGCTCACTCGATCGGTAAGATCTTACCGATCGAGCGGAGCACTATTTCAAAAAAAAAAAAATTTTGCTTTGATTTTTGGATATTAGTTTGGACTAATTGTTGTTTAATTACTGAGATTAGATGTTTAGAATCGAGGTCTCACATTAAGTGGTATCAAAGCGTTAAGATTCTTGGTTGAACTAGAGTGAGCGGGGTAGATCGAGTCTGCGTGTATTGGCTCCTCGCATATGTTTGAATTATTTAACTGTGTACTTAATTCCATGCGAGCATGCTTTATTATTGAGAGTTATTGAATTACACGGTTTTGTGATTTAATTTATAAGTCATGATCTACTTGAGATATAATTGTTTCTGTTATCGAATGGTATCGGTATTTCAAGCGGTTGTAAGAGCAATGATTGTAGCGATTGAGATATCTCGTGTCCTAACCTTTGATTATCAGATGGGTCCTCGTCGAGTGATAAACAGAAACACACCGCCAGTTATCCCAACAACTGAGCAAGCTATTACTGAAACGGTTGAGATGGATGCTACAGCGACACCTATGGAAACCTTGCTGAAGAGGTTTCAGTCGTTCAATCCGTCGTTGTTGATGGGCTCAAAAAATCCAGTTGACTGTGAGAGTTGGTTGGATGATATTGATCAGCTATTCGATTCCATTGATTACACAGATGACCGCAGAATCAGGTTAGTCATTCATCAGCTATGTGGGGTTGCTAAGAGCTGGTGGATCATGACAAAGAAAGCATTTGAGAGTAGAGGTACGGAAGTTACTTGGACTCTTTTTAAATCTGAGTTTTATAAGCGGTTTTTCCCTATCTCGTATCGCAAAGATAAGGGAGCAGAGTTTGCCAATCTGAGGGAAGGGAATCTTAACATTGAAAAGTACGTGGCTAAGTTTGATAGTTTGTTGCCTTTTGCACCGCTAATTGCCGGAGATGAAGAAGCTAAGGCAGATCAGTTCATCAATGGTTTGAACCCCGACGTCTTCACGTTGTTAAACACCAACATGCCTAACAACTTTGCGGATGCCATGAATCACGCAAAGGGAGCACAAGCAGGCTTGTGGAGGCAAAGAGGTAATCAGGTGGTACCTCAGCAGTAGAGGCAGTATCAGAACCCACCATCTCAGTACCAGAACCAACCATCTCAGCATCAGAACCAGCAGCAGAGGTATGAAGGTGGTAGCAGTGGGGGAAACAGAAAGGATAAGTACAAGGCAAGAGGTAAACAGTTCAAAAGGCAGGGGAACAGTTCGTCTAGTTCCAGTGGTTCCCGACAGTTGGTTCAGGACAGAGCTCTGGATCATCATCCTTGTACTGCAGCAAGTGTGGAGGAAGACACTCACCGGATCAGTGTGTGGGAGTCTTTGGCAATTGTAATACCTGTCAGCAACCGGGACACTTCTCTAAGGTGTGCCCACAATGTAACAGAGATAGAGCTTAGAGTGGGAGTTCTTCTAGACCTGCAGCTCAGCCTGAGAGGCAGTCTTCTGCAGTGCACTCTTTCCAGCCTCAGCAGCAAAACAGACAGGGAGGTAACCCTACTGCAAACCAGCCCCCGAGACAGCAGGCACGATTTTTCGCCTTGACAAAGGATCAGGCTCAGGCAGCACCTGATGATGTTATAGAAGGTAACTGTTCGATTTTTGGTCATTCTGCTCATTTTTTGATAGATACAGGTGCTTCCCATTCCTTTATCTCTGAGAAATTTGTGTTATTGCATGCTTTGCCTACTGAGTTGTTGCCTACAGTAGTAGCTGTTACTTCACCTTTGGATGGAGGAATTGTTTCTGTCAGATTAGTCAGGAACTGTGAACTATGTTTTGAAGGAAATTTGTTAGAATTCGACTGTATTGTACTTGGACTGTCAGATTTTGATTGTATTGTCGGTATAGATGCTTTAACCAAGTACAGGGCAACCGTAGATTGCTTTATGAAAGTTGTCAGGTTCAGACCTGAAATGGCAGACGAGTGGAAATTCTTTGGTAAGGGTTCTCGATCTAGAATTCCTTTGATTTTAGTGTTATCTATGACTCGTTTGCTACAGAAAGGTGCAGAAGGATTTTTAGTGTATGCAGTTGATGTACTGAAATCTAGCCCAGCTTTGGTAGAATTACCGGTGGTTAGAGAATTTGCTGATGTGTTCCCGGAAGATGTTCCTGGTTTGCCACCTATTCGAGAAATCGAATTCAGCATTGACTTAGTGCCAGGTACTCAACCTATTTCCAAAGCTCCATATCATATGGCACTTATTGAATTGAGAGAATTGAAGGAGCAGCTTAGGGATTTAATTGCCAAGGGATACATCAGACCTAGTGTATCGCCTTGGGGTGCTCCTGTGCTTTTTTTTTGGAAGAAGGATGGTTCTATGCGGCTCTGTATCGACTACCGCCAATTGAATCAGGCTACAGTTAAGGACAGGTATCCTTTACCCCAAATAGATGACCTTTTTGATCAACTGCAGGGTTCTTCTGTCTACTCTAAGATTGATCTGAGGTCAGGTTATCACCAGTTGAGAGTGCGAGAGGAAGACGTTCCTAAGACCGCATTCAGAATGAGGTATAGTCATTTTGAGTTTATAGTCATGTTGTTCGGTTTGACTAACGCTCCAGCTATTTTTATGGGTTTGATGAACCGTATCTTTCACCGTTATTTAGATGAGTTCGTCATCATTTTTATCGATGATATTCTTATCTACTCGAAGAACCGTACTGACCATGCAGAGCACTTGAGGACCGTACTGCAGATTTTGCGAGTTGAGCAGTTGTTTGCCAAGCTGTCTAAGTGTGAATTCTGGTTAGATCGAGTTGTCTTTCTCGGTCATATTATTTCTGAAGATGGGATTTCTGTCGATCCCAGCAAGATTGAAGCGGTTATGAATTGGCCTAGACCTACTTCAGTGCCAGAGATCCGAAACTTCATGGGTTTAGCTGGTTATTATCGTCGTTTCATCGAGGGTTTCTCGTCTATTGCCAAGCCAATTACCCAACTGACTCAGAAGAATGCGCCTTTTGTTTGGACTCCAGATTGTGAGGCTAGCTTTGTTGATCTGAAGAGAAGACTGAACAGTGCTCCAATTCTTTCTATTCCGAAGGGTACTGGAGGTTTCACAGTCTATTGTGATGCTTCTAACCAAGGCTTGGGTTGTGTTCTTATGCAGCAAAAGCATGTGATAGCGTATGCATCAAGGCAGTTGAAACCGCACGAGACTCATTATTCGGTTCATGATCTTGAACTAGCTGTGATCATCTTTGCTCTGAAGATCTGGCGTTACTATCTTTATGGTGAGTCTTTCGAGAACTTTTCTGACCATAAGAGCCTTAAGTACTTGATTTCACAGGCAGAGCTGAATATGAGACAGAGAAGATGGTTAGATCTGTTGAAGGATTTCGACTGTGAAATCAAGTATTATCCGGGAAAGTCGAATGCAGTTGCAGATGCCTTGAGCCGAAAGCTATGTTCTTTATCTCTTTCTACTATTGGTGTTTCTCAGTTGATCTGTAGTGACCCATATCCGTGAATAACGAATAATGAGTAATTAATCATGTAATCATGTTTGGGTTAAGTAAAACATGATTAAGGAAATTCTAGGAGGATTAACGGAGCCCAAAAATGGATCCAGGACACTCGAAATTGGTTTAAAGGGTTCCAAGACTCGAGTGGGATCGGAAACAACGATCTATGATCGGAGCGTCCGATCGACGATCGGAACGTCCGATCAAGAACGGAGCTTCCGATGGCTGTCGGTGACAGGTGTGTGGTTGCATGTGGACCGAATTGACACGTGGTGAACGGAGCGTCCGATCGAGGAACGGAGCTTCCAATCTGCCGGAACGGAACGTTCGATCGAGGAACGGAGTTTCCGATCAACGTCTATAAATATAGGGTCCGAGCTCCTCATTTCTTGCCAATTCCGAATTCCTCTCCTTCGCCCTAGTGGCTCTATTTTGGGCTTTGGGTACTCTTATTTTAGAGTTGGAGTAGGAAATATATTTTAGTATAGTCAGACAGTGTCTGACATAGTAGCGGGGCAGTGCTCATGTAGCGGAACAGTGCTCGAAGCTGTGGAGCTGCAGCAGGGGTGTGCCCTTAATTGCAGGATAGTCGCCATCAATGGGCTGACGACGGACGCAGGTATAGCTATGATCTCCTTAAATTATTTAGGAGTATGCAATAGCTTAGTTAAGGCTTTTAGAGCTTATTGAATGATGCATGGATATTTGCATTGTAGAGTTGATGATAGGCTTGGAACCTAGAGTGGGACTGCTAGGATTTGCCTGTAGTAAGGTACGTAAGTACTGACTGAGATGGCCAACATGATATATATTATATGTGTTGCATGAGTATGTGTTATATGTTTTACCATGTTTTACGGCTTTAGCACATGCATATGTTTTTACGGAGACTGCATCGGGATGATGTGAGTCATGACAGTTTCCATCAGTCGAGGCGATGCTAGGCGCTCATACCATGATTCGATGGGCAAGTCGGAAATTGTTGTTCCGAGTCACAAGGAGTTGTGAGCCCACGGCTAGCTGTATCCCTGAACCATTGAGGGTCACACAGTGTAATGGATTTTTTAATCCCCGTTGAGATAGTTAAATTTAAAGAGTTAAATTTAATGAACGAAGAAGTTGGACTTCTTATTTAAGAGTAGAGGAGTAAGATTTCCTAAAATGACATAGGGATGGCCATTTTTGGAAATCACTGAATTCGGATTCAGAAAAATTTATCTTGACTATAAAAGGTGCAGAAATGGTTTTTGTGCATATTGGTGAAATCGGTTTATCAATCGGAGTCACGATGTGAGTAGGGATCGTTCCCATGAGGAAAGTGAAATTTAAGTGTGTTATTAAAATAAAATAAAGGGGGTTTTGAGTTAAGATTAACTACTAAAAATTTAAAAACAATATTTAATGAAATTCTTAACAACTAACACGCAAGATTAAATTATAATTGAAGAATTCACTGAGAAATGAGCCTTGGTATCGGTCGACTATACTCTTGATATCATTCATTGAATCATTGATTCCTTAAAATAATTAATCCTATCAAATATTCATCATTGAAAATTAAATTCATATTTCACCTTAATCCTAATTAATTAGACATTAGCGTTCTACATTAACCCTTATCAATAAATCAACCTGGATACCAGCGATCTAGATTTAAATTTAAGGTAGCATTCAAATGAGTAAAACTGATAAATGTAGACAACACAAATACCAGCGATTGTATTTAGCTTAGTCAATTGTTGTTCATACGATTTAACAAATTCACCAGCAGAAAATATTAAATGCAGTTGCTTCACAAATTAGATGGTTCAAACAATTATGGATTTGAATTCTAATTTAGCATTAGATTGTAAAGCAAAATCTTAAGATGCCAATCTAAAAATCTCACATACAAGCATAGAATGAACCAGAACAACTTTTGATACTCAATAAAGATTAAACACTAAAAAATTCTAATCTCATGAATAAACTAAATCAAGGGCTTATCTTCCTCAACCAAGTTCTAAGGTTTAGCCACAACGATTTATCAAAAACCAAAGAAAAATGAAAAGAAAAGAAGAAATCTTGAGAAAGTTGGAGTACAAAACCTAGCCGCCAAAGGAGAACTTCAAAGTCTTATAATTAAAGTCTGATAATGGAATAAAAATCCTAATAAAAATCTAAAGTCCAAAATAAAAGAGTTTCCAAAAATAAAAACTCCTTTTCGAACAACGCCTCGCGCTCGATCGGTTAAAGTCTGCCGATCGATCGCGAGCAAAAATGTTGTCCTACTGTTCTTCAAATATAATGCGGTCGCTCGATCGGTAAAATGTTGCGGATCGAGCGGTATAAAATTTCAGCGCCTACTGCCTTGTTTCTTCACATGACCCGCTCGATCGGTAGAAGTTGGCAGATCGAGCGGGCAACTTTCCTTCAAAAATCTTCAGCATTTCTTTTGCTCCATAATTCCGTCCAAGCATCCGCCAAAATGCACAACCTAGCCAACAAACCGGAAAACAATCATGCAGACACAAAATATGCAATACGAACAAAATACGAAATTAAAACACATAAACGAATGTAAAAAAATAACAAAATGACATTAAAAATATGCAACACAAACATAACTATCAAATTCCACCATACTTACTCCTTACTTGCCCTCGAGTAAGTCATGCAAAAACATAATGAAACCACAACAAACACAAAAGCAAGGACGAATCAAGCATAAAAAAGTCTCAGAAAAGTTTTCCCACAAAAACAAATTCACAACTACTCTCTATTATCAATGATACACCTTCAGTCGAATGCGAATGTGCGTGTGTGACATCTCAACCCAGCTACATGCAACTTCAAAAGACAAGTGTCAAGACTGTTTTCCGATCTATAACAATTCAGTGCAAGCCTCACAATCAAGAACTCTCCTCTCAACAATCTATCAACACAACACAACTCTCTTGAGATAATTACGCACCAACGTTTTTTAAAGTCCCAATAATTACCCGCATACTTAGCTATAACTAGATAGGATTCCAATTTTAATCCCCTCGTCTATAGCCCGGATGAAACTACAATCCCATGGAATCACAAACTTAGCTATGAAATAGTGAATAGAATTTAATTCAAATTCCAAACCCGAATGGAATTGTTATTTTAAAAAAATTTTCAAGACTTAACCCCATTTTATCCGCATACTTAGCCACAAACAAGACGTATTGGATTTCAAACATCTCGCTCGCAACCCGGATGGAGTTAATATGTCAACAATGCATAAAAGAAAATTCAAAAAGATGCGCCCAAGAGTGTATATGCTATATCAAAGAAATCATCGAGATTCAAGAACTATCAAGTACCACAAACACATAATGTCGTGCATGGTCCAACAGACATCCACAATATCTAATACATCACTACACTTCACCGGTTAAACAAGCGTTCTTTAAATTATTTAGCAAACAACTTACGGCTTCGCATATCCAATCAAGAGAAAAAATTTTCAAAAAATTTTATTTTTTTTTCAACATCTCATCATAGGCTAACAATATTCATCCTCAACTTTTGCATACGACACACAAACATTAACAACAACGACAAACACAATTCACAACTAAATGCAATAACGCAACAAAACAAATGCAACAACATGGATGCACCCCCTACACTTAAATGAAGCATTGCCCTCAATGCATCAAAACACAAGACACAAACAACAACTAAACACAATGCAATGAAGAAATGTAAAATAGAACTCCCTTGGTTTATCGGTCGGCGGCGTCCTCCTCTTCAACCTCGGGTAGGGGAACAGAATCAGCTTACTGAAATGGGAAGGGCGGTTAGTATAGAAGAGCAGGAGGAACAACGGTCGGGTCAAGGCCGAGATTCAATGTGATATTCCGCAGGAGAGCATCCACATCTTGAGAGTTGTGCGCCACCACATTATTATAGGCATCTTGGTGATGGGCATAGGCGGTGAGCTCACAGATGGAATCGGCCTGGGAGCGACAAGGAGGCGGAGGTGGGCGTGTTGGAGTCTGGACCGGAATGAATTGATTATCAACCACAAACTGACTTCTCCGATATGCTCTTTTAGCATCTATAGCTTCTTTGTCTATGGGGCGCATCGGTTGCAACCATTTCTCGTCGACTCGAGGATGCACACCGGCGCGGAGGAATAGATGAGTAATTGGTAGCGCTAAGTCGCGTCACGCCCAAATTATCCAACTCAATCAGATAACCAAAATACTTAGTAGTGTGAGTAGGGATCGTTCCCACAAGGAAAGGGAATTTTAATGTGTTCTAAAATAAAATAAAGGGGATTTTTGAGTTGAAATTAACTACTCAAAATTTAAAAACAATATTTAATGAACTTCTTAACACTACCATGCAAGATTCAATTGTAACTGAAAAATTCACTGAGAAACAAGACTTGGTATCGGTCGACTACACCCTTGATATTTATTCATTCAATCATCGATTCCTAAAAATAATTAATCCTATCAAATATTCATCATTAAAAATCAAATTTTTGTTTTACCTTAATCTTAGTTAATTAGACACCATCGTTCTAGATTAATCCTTACCAATAAATCAACCCAGATTCCAGCGATCTAGATTTAAATTTAAGGTAGCATTCAAACGAGTAAAACTGATGAACCTAGACAACAAAAATACCAACAATTGTATTTAATCTAGTCTAAAGTTGTTCCTACGATTTAACAAATTCAATAGCAGAAAATATTTAACGTAGTTTCTTCGCAAATTAGTTGATTCAAAAAATTACGGATTTGAATTCTAATTTAGCTATAGATTGTATAGCGAAATCCTAAGATGGCCAATACGAAAATTTCACATACAAGCATGAAATAAAACAGAAAAAATTTTGATACTCAACAAGAATTAAACCAAGAAAATCGAATCTCATAAATAAACAAAATCAAGGGCTTGTCTTCCTCAACCAAGTTCTAAGACTTAGCCACAACGATTCATGAAAAATTCAAGAAAAATTAAAAGAAATAAAGAAATCTAGAGAGGAAATTGTAACACAAAACCTAGCCGCCAAGGAAGAACTTCAGAATCTCCTAATTAAGTCTGAAAAATGGAATAAAAAGCCTAATAAATGCTATAGTCCAAAATAAAAGAGTTTCTAAAATTAACAATTCTTTTCCGAAAGAGACGCTCGCTCGATCGGTAATATGTAACCGATCGAGTGAGACAAAAAATGTACTCCTACAGGTCTTCTAATTCCACGAGCCACTCGATCGGCCAAATGTTGCGGATCGATTGAGCCAAAATTCCAGAGCCTACTGTCCTTCAAATATAAGGCGGTCGCTCGATCGGTAAACTTCAGCATATCGAGCGATCACTTTCTTCAAAAATTCTTAAACATTTCTCTTGCTCCATAGTTCAATCCAAACTTCCACCAAAACGCACAACTTAACCAACAAACCAGGAAACAAATTACGCAGAAACAAAATATGCAATACGAACAAAACACATAATTAAAACACATAAACAAATGCAAAATAACAACAAAATGACATTAAAATATGCAACAAAAACATAACTATCAAATTCCCCCACACTTACTCCTTACTCACCCTCGAGTAAGTCATGCAAAACAAAATGAAACAGAACTAAACACATAAGCAAGGACAATCATGCATAACCTAGCCTCAGAGAAGTCTTCCCACAAAAACAAGTTCACAAGTACTCTCGATCATCAATGATACACCTTCAGTCGAATACGAACGTGCGTGTGTGACATGTTACCCCAGCTACATGCAACTTCAAAAGACAAAGTTTCAAGACTGTTCGCCGACCTAAAATAATTCAGTGCAAGTTTCACAATCAAGAACCCTCCTCTCAACAATCCTTTCACACAACACAACTCTCTTGAGATATACTTACGCACCGTCGGATTTTGCACCCGACATTTTTAAAGTCCCAATAATTACCCGCAGACTTGGCTGTAACTAGATAGGATTAGAATTTCAATCCCCTCGTTTATAGCCCGGATGGAACTACAATCCCATGGAATCTGCAAACTTAACTATATTATAGTGAATAGAATTTCATTCAAATTCCAAGCCCGGATGGAATTGTTATTTTAAAATTTTTTCCAAGACATAACCCCATTTTATCCGCATACTTAGCCACAAACAAGCCGAATAGGATTTCAAACATCTCGCTCGCAACCCGGATGGAGTTAATATGCCAACAATGCATAAAAAATAATTCAAAAAAGATGCACCCAAGAGTGTATATGCTATATGATTGAGTTGGGTAATTTGGGCATGACACGACTTAGCGCTACCAACCGTGTCTGACTTCTTTGGTACTGAATTCTTCTTCCCTTCCAACATAATTCGAGGCTTAGGAGTATCAGTAGGTTTCCTTGGAGACTGTTCTGCTCCAGTAATTCTCAAAGGCTTGTTAGGAAACATTGGAGCCTTGAGTTTTTGATCTGTCTTTCTTGTCTCTTTAATCTTCTTCAGATAATCATTGAATTTCCTAGTCATGAGTGAGATCCAATCATCCTCTAAATCAGACTGATTAACTTCTTGATGGAATTGAACATACTCTTCGTATGAGAGCTTTTAAGCTTGAAGTGCTATTGATTTCCCTTTATCCTTCTCCTGTGCTGTAGATTTCATCTCAAAGACTTGAAGGATACTAATCAGTTCAGTCATCTTCATCTTTGAAGTGTCTTTTACCTCCTCGAGTGCCCAAATCTTCACATTAAATCTCTTTGGCAAAGACCGAAGAACTTTGTTCACCATATTCTCACTAGCAATAGGTCCTCGAAGAGCATGCGCCTCTATAGCTATCTCCCTAAGTTTCTTATCATAATCAGCAATAGTCTCATTCTCATCCATCCTAATATTCTCAAATTTTACGTTTAACAATCTCAGTCTTGTTCTTCTCACAATATCAGTTTCTTCACAGTGTTCTTGAAGAGCATCCCCCGCATCCTTAGCAACTGTGCAGTCAGCTATGATTCCAAACATTCTCATATCCACAGATGAAAAAATCGCATTGATAGATTTAGCATTGTAGCTTGAACTTTGTGTTTCCTCGGCGGTCCAAGTTGCTTCTGGCTTTAGAATGTATTCTCCTTCTGGATCTAGCGTCTTTGGAAGAGTCCAAATAGTCAGAATGCTTTGCCAAGCACGAACATCCATCGCTTTGCTAGTATATCGCATCCTTGTCTTCCATAATGCATAATTTGTTCCATCAAGAACCGGAGGTTTCAAAAACGAGTTAGCAACAGAAGATGATTCCATCTTATTCCATGTAATAAAATAAACAAACCAGGATCAGTTCTTAGTGTATCAATAATATGTCTCTGATGCCACTTGTAAGGGAATAGGGGTTGCACATAAATAGTTTGAGGTGTTGTCACAAGGTGTTGACAACACCTACAATAACATCTTAGGTAATTTGCAGCGGAATATAATTTAAGCGGGAATAAAATAAACAAGCAACCAAATAAACAGACTCAAATGTTTTAAGCAAGAGTATAAAATACTCTTGCGGCGCCTCAGGGCAAAACTTTCACTAGAAAAAATAATTCAAAGAGTTTTACAAACCCTAAAACCAGTGATTATTGTAAAATCAATTTTCTCAACACGTGTGAAAATACACAATAAAAGTTCTTCAAAAAATTCTATGCAAGATAGAATAATAAAAACGAGACAAGGAGAAAAATCCTTGAAGCCAAAACACGTGGGCAACACACTTCTCAATCAATGATCTTCAAGTGTTCTTCAAGGCTTCAAGTACTCACGATCGATGTGAGCTTCATAAGATCTCCAGTTCTCTTCTCAACGTACGTGTAGCGACCCGACCCGGATCCACTACCTAATCAGAGTTAAGAGCATAATTAAGCATGCATTAAATAAAATCGCTGCGGAAGACTTAAATACAAGCAGACCGGCAGAATACAACCGGCTAATCAAACTCGATTTATACAACCCAATCGAATTACTTGAAATAAAACCTACAGCTAATCCTGCTGTCTTCAAGGTCACTGGCTACTCCGGGCTCCTGGTTCAATCCTGCACCTACACCTGCCCTGTCGAATAGGGTATCCAGATACACAGAAAATACTGGACGTGAGCTCTAAGCTCAATACGAAAGCACGGATAAACATACAAATATGATGCATGCAAATGACAGGGTATCCATATCTGGGATAACTGTATACAAAACTACTCAAACTGGCGCCTGGGATATAAGCTCGTCACATCGGGGTAGCTAACCACTGTGTGCGACCACTCATTCCCAAATCCCGGACGCGGACCACGAAGTCCTCTAGATATCAGTACCTAAGGGTACTCAATATCAAACATCCTAACAGGGCTGAGCAACCCTAATTGGCTCATCTCAAAAGATATACAGATGTAATAAGCACAAGATGATATGCACATGCCGCATAACAATAATAACATGCAAACACATAAATGCAACATATAAGCATGCATATCCGCTGTCAATCTCAGTCAGTACTTACGTACCTTTGTAAGGCAGTCCTAGTAGTCCCACTCTAGTTCCAAGCCTATCATCAAGTCTACAATGCAAATACCCATGCATCATTCAATAAGCTCGAAAAACCTTAACTAAGCTATTGCATACTTCTAAATAATTTAAGGAGACCATAACTATACCTGCGTCCATCAACAGCCCACTGATGGCGACTATCCCGCAACTAGGGCACTCCCCTGCCGTGAATCCACAGCCTCGAGCACGGCTCTGCAATACAAGCACTGCTCCGCTACTATGTTAGACACTGTCTGAGTATACTAAAAAAAATATCCTACTCCAACTCTAAAATAAGAGTACCCAAAGCACTAAAATAGAGCCACGTGGGCAAAGGAGAGGAACTCGGAATTCGCACCAAATGAGGAGCTCGGACCTCATATTTATAGAGCACGTTCGGATCGTCCGATCCTGACTTCGGATTGTCCGAACTGCTTCGGGCCATCCGATCGTCTCATTGGATCGTCCGATCTCCGCCACGCGTCCAACCAATCGCATGCAACCATACACCTGTCCAATACACTGTTCGGGTCGTCTGAACTGGCTCTTCGGATCGTCCGAACATCTCCCGGATGACATCACCAATGACGTATTATTTTGGGACAGCTGACCGCATGAGTTCGGATCGTCCGAACCCACTTCGGACCGTCCGAAGTCTTCAAAGCCTCCGAAGCCTGGCTCCGTCCATGTTCGGATCGTCCGAACTCAAGTTCGGAGCGTCCGAACCTGCCGAACCATATCCACCATTTTTGAGTGTCCTGGACTCCGTTAATTGATCTGGAATTTCCTTAATCATGTTTTACTTAATCTGAACATGAATATACAATTAATTACTCATTAATCGTTAGTTTTGGATACGGGCTACTACATTCCCACCACCTTAAAAGGATTTCGTCCTCGAAATCTAGAGTAAACCCCGGGAATATAGTATAAACCATTCGCCCAATTCATTAATAGTTTCGGTTCAAAACATTGGGTCGAATAACCTTCGAAAACCCCAATCCTTGCTAAAATTGTGTCACACTACTGACTACCGTCAGATATCCATCATTAACCCAACGACACGGCACACTCGGTCCAAATTACCCATTGAATCAGTCACACAGCCTATAGATCTTAGCGATGACACTCATGCTAAGATTGTAACTAGTTGTCAGATATCTCTGAACACGCACGAACTCTATCGCTGCCCATTGAGAAAACAAGATACAACTCATTGTATCTCACTAGTGTAATGATAACATCGCATCCCTTGACTTTATCGCAAAGCTCTAAACAAAACGATCTATATTCGACTCTCGGTCAAATCCTAGATATCCCTTTTTCAAGAACTCGTGTGGGTTAATTTTTATCACGAAGGATAAAATGTATCTTCCAAAATAGTACCTTATGCGAATAGAAATGGCAACTACCGGCCACCAGCTCGCAGAGCAATCGCACCACTGCACACGACTCTAACCATCTGAAACCCTCAGACTGATTGCAATAAACCTTGATCCAAATCCCGCTATCATAAATAGTATCTACTCGATCGCATTAGCCATCCTTCCATGGATAACAACCAACATCCTGACAATTCCTGGCATCATAGTACGTACTTTCAGTACTCACCCTGCCATTGGCCAGCGAATGTTCCCAAAGAACAACAACTAGCAAACAGAGATTTCTAACCCCAATTGTGACAAAATCCTTGTACACAATTTCTTGTTTTAATGCACCCTTCGAGGTCGTCGCCTCGAAATTCACTATCATCCTGCTGAAACTCCCAGATGGACCAACACCATCTTCAGCAGTAGTTTATATCAGATGCTTACTTCTATCTCAGAACTAGAGATAGTATCGACGAAAACAATTCCGATTAATCCTGTTCCAGATAACCAAATCCTTGGCTCCCTAGTGGGGATAACCAAACTGATTCACCTTGATCCCGCATAAAATCTATCAGTACTAGTGGAAATTACGTTATCTAACCATCTCAATGACACAGCATATCAAAACGCACTGGGATATCAGTGACAACAACCCTGCTCATTGAAATCCATAAGCACTTGTCAAATCGCCTCTCAAGAACAAATCTAGAGAAATCTGCTGGAAGCACCCCAAGCAAAACACTCTGACTAACAGTCTTCAAAATTTGTCCACTGACAATCCTGGGACAATCACTGAATCCTATTTCCTCAAACTGGATCAATAATTGCTAACACCAAGCAATGCTCAGATCAAAATCCGTCACTGGTAGCCAAAACAACGTTACCAACAACTAAGATCACAAGAGCCAACTAATGACCACTTTCGTGATCCGCAGAATCCAAAAGTCTCGATTCCCACATTCCTGGAGATCCCTTAGCGACTAAATAATTTCCTAAATGCACTTGAATCGTTATATCAAAGCATACCATACTTAAAGTACCATTCCCAGTACTTCTTGATTCACTATATCCCATCTGTACCGATTGGAATAATCTGATCAATCAAATCGATATACTGTAGTTCTCGCCATGCCTGACGATATCAACCCTAATCAGACAATCACTGATCAATGAAACTCTCATGGCTCGATCAATATCAATGATCTCACTGCCACACATCTGCATATCCCAAATACTTGGAATCAAAAGAATCACAGCTGATTCAATCACTCATCTTTGACAGAGTCAGACAACAGTTACAAGTAGTCACTAGTGCTAAACCTGCACCAGTCTAGACATACTATCACTGTCTATCTTCATCCAAGATGATCATAAGGACTTGTTCGACCAAAGCCGCAATACAAGCCCGAAATATTTCAAATATTGTTGAACATGCTCCTGATATCTATATCTCTTGCTAAGACTCCAACAAATAGAGACTGAGGTTACTTGCCGCGGTGTCCCGCCTGAAATCACCACCAAGTGTACATTGGCATAAATCACGCTATCCTCACGCCTCAAATAGTCATGTACAATCCTTAGCATCGGATATAATCTATCACTGAAGGAAACCATCAATGCTGAAAACTACTCATCCCCGAGTCAAATGTTTCAGGAATTTCACAAAACGATCTCCTGGATAGCCCCTATCACAAGAGCATCCAAACCCCGACTAGATCCACTAGTCTAGCAGTATCCAATAGACTAAAACTATCTGCTCAGAGTACGCACTCGTCAATGAAAATCCCTCCAAGACTGGTCCTTATGACAAAACTGCAAGACAATATCTCTGACGACAGTCAGACGATATCTAAACCGCCGATACCTAACCAGGCATCCAATCCAATGTCATACCCCGTCGTGACTGTAACCAAAACTCTAGACTAAGTAGCCTTTCCACTGCCAAATCCTGAAGCACAAAGGCTTCCAGGAATTCTCCGAAGTACGAAAGACTCCCAGAGTAACACTGGCATAGGGTCACGCTCCATCATGTCTAGTCATGGTCATAGTCCACAAATCTCGGCATATACTCGACTTGGTATCCCGATGAAATCCCATCATCACGAAGTCTCAACCTATGCAGGTCAATCAGACTAATGTCCTAAGGAAATAACTTAGAACAAAAACTCAAAATTCCAAACAAGATCAATATTTCCATGCCCCAAGATGAATTACCTCATCAATGGCACTAACTCAGTCAAACGACTAATTAGGTCAGCCCTAGGATGACACCTAGACTAACCCCATGTCAATTCATTACCGCTGGCTTACCCAAAATCCATGTGAGACCTCGATTTTAAACATATAATCTCGGTAATTAAACAATAATTAGTCCAAACTAATATCCAATAATCAAAGCAAAAATTTTTTTTTTTTTGAAACAGTGCTCCGCTCGATCGGTAAGATCTTACCGATCGAGCGAGCCAAAAACTTAAAAGGTTCTGCCCGAGAAATCCAGTCCTCGCTCGATCCACAAGATCTTGCGGATCGAGCGAGCCACAAAATTTAAAACAGAGAACTGCAACGTTTGCCCTCGCTCGATCCGCAACATATTGCCGATCGAGCGGCGACAGAAACAGAGCAAAAACAGCAGAATTCATGCTAGAAACTTAAGTCCAATATCAACAAAATATAATCATGCATTACAATCCCAAATTCTCCAATTAATGCATGAAGTACTGGAGTTATACAACCGTTCCAAATATAGAATATGAAACTATAACAATTCAATAAAGCTCGCATAATCAATACAACAACATAACGAAGTTCGATATCTAAACATGTTCCAATATCACTAGGTAGTGTAGTGACCCTTACCCGGATCACCTACTAAACAGAACTTATGCATGCAATTAACTTAATCAAACAGATATCAGAATATAACTGCGGAAACCATAAACAAAATACAATCCCAAGTAAAGGAATCTGTAATTTATCCAATAATATACAACCAAATCGAATAGCTGTATAAACCCAAAACAACAGAAATAAAACCTAGACGAAGCTCCAGCTGGCCAACCACTGACTAGCCCCTCCTGGATCCACCCTCCTCGTCCAATCGCAAACCTGCCCCATGGAATAGGGTGTCCAAAAAATACAGAGTACGAGACATGAGCATAAAACGCTTAGTGCGAGAGTATGAGTATACATGCATGCAAAGTGAACTCCCTATAGACTCGAGGTCAAGGATCAGATAACAGAGACAGACCAGGCCCTGGTATGTAGCACGCTGTGTCGTCGCTTCAGGAGGTGGCTCCCATACCGAGATAACCGTGGATACGCCGGACCCAAATCGATGGAAGTCCATCCACTAACAGGATAGGGTACAACCCTACTAACAGACATCTCGAAAGAGATACAGCAAGATGCAAATGAATGCAGCATAATATCATGGCATATAAATCATACAGTCACATAATACATGCATACTCAGTCAGGATATCTCGAACAGTACTTTCGTACCTCAAAACAGAGCAAGCTCTACCAACTCTAGGTCCACGCCTATAGTCTGCTCTACACTGCCAAATGATACTACTATCATTAAAGTGCTCTAAAAGCCTTAACTAAGCTATTGCATACTCCTAAATATTTATAGGAAGCAAAAGCTATACCTTCGTCCGTCGTTAGCCCTTTGATGTCGATGCCTCCAGAACTTGGGCACAACTCCGCTACGACTACCGAACGTCTCGCCGACCTCCGGACCAAGCCTAAGAAGACTAGAACAGCTCCAAAAGGACTAGAATGGAGAGGATAACTCGGAATTGGCAAATGAAAGTGAAGCCTCGGCCTTCTATTTATAGACAACGATCGGAACTTCCGATCCTCGATCGGAACGTCCGAACCTCGATCGGAACATCCGATCCTGCCATCGGAGCTTCCGAAGATCCTGATCTGCCACGTGTCAAAATATCACTTGTTGATTCCGGATAGGGGTGATCGGAGCTTCCGGTCCTGATCGGAGCTTCCGATCTTGCCACACGTCATGCCTGACGTAATATCGATCGGAGCTTCCGATCCTGTTCGGAGCTTCCGATCCTGATCGGTGCTTCCGAACTCACCTTCGGAGCTTCCGAACTTTACCCAAGTAATTATGATTAATCCCTCAATTACTGATTTTGGTTACGGGCTACTACATTCTCCCCCACTTAAGATATTTCGTCCTCGAAATCAGATCTTAAGTACCGAATGCAAAATACAGAAATCAGAAACATTCTTTATTCAAATCAAACGTTTACAGAGTTTGCAACTGAATACAACTTAAAGAATGAAATCAAAACAACTCAGGATGGTCTTTGCGCATCCTGTCCTCGAGCTCCCAAGTAGGTTCCTCAGTGCCTCGGCGCTGCCACTGAACTAAAACCAAAGGAATGACTTTGTTCCATAAAACCTTATCCTTATAATCCAGGATACGAAGAGGTTTCTCAACATAAGTCAAATCCTTGTCTACCTGAACCTCAGACCGCTGCAGAATATGAGATTCATCCGCCACATACCGTCGTAACAGAGATACGTGGAACACGTCGTGAATACTGGATAGATGCGGTGGCAAAGCTAGTCGATAAGCCAAATCACCAATGCTCTCCAAGATCTCAAACGGACCGATAAATCTGGGAGACAACTTGCCCTTAAGGCAAAATCTGAGAATCTTGCGAAAAGGTGACACTCTCAGAAACACTTTCTCCCCGACCTCGAACTGCAAAGGCCTACACTTGATATTAGCATAGCTGGCCTGACGATCCTGTGCAGTCTTAATCCGTTTCTTGATTTGATCAACAATGTGTATCGCTTGCTGGATAAACTCCGGTCCCTCAGCCTGTCTCTCCCCCACTTCTTCCCAGAAGAGTGGAGTACGACAACTTCGCCCATACAACGCCTCAAAAGGTGCCATCCCAATACTAGTGTGATAGTTGTTGTTGTAAGCGAACTCGATCAACGGCAAATGATCCTGCCAGGCTGAACCAAAATCCATGACGCACGCTCTAAGCATATCCTCTAGAGTACGGATAGTGCGCTCTGACTGACCATCAGTCTCCGGATGATAGGCTGTACTCAAACTGAGAGTAGTACCCATCGCACGCTGAACACTCCCCCAGAATCTAGAAGTAAACCTGGGGTCCCGATCGCTGACAATGCTCACAGGCACTCCATGAAGTCGGACGATCTCCTGAATGTACATCCGTGCCATGCGATCCACCGAGTACTCTCGGCTATAGGCAATGAAATGTGCTGACTTGGTGAGTCAGTCCACCACAACCCAGATAGCATCACAGTTCTTCGGGGATACCGGCAAATGGGTCACAAAGTCCATTGTGATAAACTCCCATTTCCATTCAGGAATAGGCAGACTGTGAAGCAATCCTCCAGGTCTTCGGTGCTCTGCCTTGACCTGTTGACACACCAAACATCTCGAAACAAACTGATAAACACTGCGTTTCATTCCCTTCCACCAGAAACGAGTACGTAGATCCTTGTACATCTTGTTGCTCCCAGGATGAATACTCAACTTAGTGCGATGCACCTGAGAAAAAATCTCCTCTCGCAACTCTTCATCTTGCGGAATCACAAGCCTACAAGACAAACACAGAAAGCCATCTGACTGATAATGAAATCCAGACGAGCTACCCTCGTTAGCTAGACGAGCTAAACGCTGGGTCTTTGAATCAGACATCTGAGCATCTCGGATCCGCGAATACAAGGCTGGCTCAGATAATATCGCAAACATCTGGATACTCTGCATACCTTTCTTATGCTTGAAGGTATAACCTGAAGTACAACAGTCACTGATCGCACTAGACATCGAACAAGTCTGAAGTGCGGATAGTCGCACCTTGCGACTCAAAGCATCAGCGGTGAGATTAGCAGCTCCCGGATGGTATTTAATCTCGCAATCATAGTCCTTAAGCAAGTCCATCCAACGTCTCTGCCTCATGTTCAACTCCGCCTGAGTGAACAAATACTTGAGACTTTTATGGTCGGTGAAGATCTCAAATTTCTCGCCATACAGATAATGTCGCCAGATCTTCAAAGCGAACACAATGGCTGCCAATTCGAAATCATGGACTGGGTAGTTGTCCTCATGAAGCTTCAGCTGTCTAGAAGCGTATGCGATCACATGCCCATTCTGAGTCAGGACACAACCTAACCCCTGAAGAGAAGCATCCGTGTAAACTACATACCCTCCAGATCCTGACGGTAATGCCAACACCGGAGCAGAAGTCAACCGCCGTCGAAGCTCACGAAAATTCTCCTCACACTCGGAGGACCACTCAAAATTCACACCCTTGTGGGTAAGCTGCGTCAACGGTCGAGCTAACTGAGAGAAGTTCAGAATGAAGCGACGATAATACCCTGCTAGACCCAGGAAACTACGGATCTCAGCAACTGTCGTCGGACGCGACCAATTAAGTACTGCTTCAATCTTGCTTGGATCAACAGAAATCCCCTCCCTGGATATGATATGGCCAAGAAAGACCACTCTATCCATCCAGAACTCACACTTGCTCAGCTTGGCGTACAACTGATCATCTTGAAGAGTCTGTAGTACCAACCGCAAGTGAGAAACATGCTCTTCCGTATTACGTGAATAGACCAAGATGTCATCAATGAAAACCACGACAAACTTGTCCAAGTACTCCCTGAAGACCCTGTTCATCAAATCCATGAATATAGCCGGCGCATTAGTCAAACCAAATGGCATCACTAGGAACTCGTAATGCCCATAGCGAGTACGGAATGAAGTCTTGGCTACGTCCTGATCACGGACTCTCAACTGATGATACCCAAATCTCAAGTCAATCTTGGAGTAAACTGATGCGCCCTATAGCTGGTCAAACAAGTCATCAATACAAGGCAACGGATACTTGTTCTTCACAGTGACTCGATTCAGCTGCCGATAGTCAATGCACAGCCGCATCGACCCATCCTTCTTCTTCACGAAGAGAACAGGAGCTCCCCAAGGAGACACACTAGGACGAATGTACCCCTTGTCCAAAAGATCCTATAGCTGATTCTTCAACTCACGCATCTCTGATGGAGCCAGACGATACGGTGCTCTAGATATAGGCGAAGTACCCGGCATCAAATCTATGCCAAACTCGACTTCCCTAGTAGGAGGAAAACCCGGAATCTCATCAGGAAACACATCTGGAAATTCATCCACAACAGGAATTATCTCTATCCCAATACTCTCAGCGGACAAATCAACTGCATAGATAAGGTAGCCTTCCCCGCCAGACTCTAGAGCTCGACAGGCTCTCAAAGCTGATACCAAAGGAATCGGGGGTCGCGCTCCCTCACCATAGAAAAACCAACTCTCACTCCCCTCTGGATGAAAGCGTACTAATCTCTGATAGCAGTCCACTGAAGCTCGATAGGTAGTCAACATATCTATTCCCAGAATGCAATCAAAGTCATCCATTGCCAGGATCATGAGATTTGCTAACAAAATGTTCCCTTCGAACTCTAAAGGGCAACCCATCACTAGACTCTTAGCCAAAGCTGATTGGCCCGTCGGAGTAGAAATAGATATCACTACGTCTAGTGCAATGCATGGTAACTTATGCCTCTTAACAAAACCTGCAGAAATGAAGGAATGAGATGCACCAGTGTCAATAAGTACAGGAGCAGGTATACCATAAAGCAGAAATGTACCTGCGATGACTTTCTCATTCTCCTCCACAGCTTGATCATGTCTCAGGGCAAACATCTGGCCAGAAGCTCGTGGCCTCAAATGAGAACTCCCAGCAGACTGTCCCTGCGACCTCTGCTGTACGGTGGCCTGAGAACCCGATCCTGATACAGATCCAGAACCGCCTCCCCCAGATAGTGGACAATCCCTCCGGATATGACCAGTCTCTCCACAACGGAAACAAGCTCCAGAAGCTCTACGACACTTGTCGGATGGATGGTTCTTCCCACAGTGATCACACTTGTCCTTCTTACCGTAATGAACAACACCTCCAGAACCAGAGGAAGAAGAAGATCCAGACTTCTTGAAAGTTTGGGCACGGGGACTCAAAGAACTAGCAGGCCTCGACTGAGGGAAAGACCTGTTCCGCCGTATGCTGTCCTCTGCCTGGTGACAATGGCTCACCAAACCCTCGTAAGACATGTCGTCGCCAACCGCCACACAGTCATGGATCTCAGGGTTAAGGCCCTGAAGGAACAGATTATACTTCATCTCTGATCTATCAGCAATCTCGGGGCAATAGGATATCAGATCAAAGAACCTCTGCTGATACTCATTGATAGACATGGCTCCCTGTCGCAGACTCAGTAGCTCGCCTGCCTTCGACTGACGGAGTGCAGGAGGAAAATACCGCTTTTGGAAAGCTGTGCGGAACTCGGCCCAGGTGGCCACTCCTATCGCCGCAACAAAAGGTGCAGAAGTAAACCTCCACCACCTGCGCGCACGCCCATCCAGAAGATAGCCAAGGGTCTCCACCTTCTGCTCCTCGGTGCATTGGAAAGTCTGAAAAGTCGTCTCCATGCGGTCTAACCAGTTCTCCGCATCCTTCGGAGACTCACCTCCAACTAAGGGCTTAGGACCCATAGCTAAGAATCGACGCACAGTGAAACGCTCGTCGCCATGATGACGATGACGCCGTTCTCGACGAGGCTCCCGGTCGGCATCACCCCAACGCCCACCAACACTGCCATTAGAACTTCGGTCGTCATGATTTGCCATCTACAAAAATACCTCATGATGAGACTAAATCCCAAGAATTCTTTTGCATGCTCTGATACCATAAATGTAGTGACCCTTCCCCGGATCACCTACTAAACAGAACTTATGCATGCAATTAACTTAATCAAACAGATATCAGAATAAAACTGCGGAAACCATAAACAAAATACAATCCCAAGTAAAGGAATCAGTAATTTATCCAATAATATACAACCAAATAGAATAGCTGTATAAACCCAAAACAACAGAAATAAAACCTAGACGAAGCTCCAGCTGGCCAACCACTGACTAACCCCTCCTGGATCCACCCTCCTCGTCCAATCGCAAACCTGCCCCATGGAATAGGGTGTCCAGAAAATACAGAGTACGAGACATGAGCATAAAACGCTCTGTGCGAGAGTATGAGTATACATGCATGCAAAGTGAACTCCCTATAGACTCGAGGTCAAGGATCAGATAGCAGAGACAGATCAGGCCCTGGTATGTAGCACGCTGTACCGTCACTTCAGGAGGTGGCTCCCATACCGAGATAACCGTGGATACGCCGGACCCAAATCGATGGAAGTCCATCCACTAACAGGATAGGGTACAACCCTACTAACAAACATCTGGAAAGAGATACAGCAAGATGCAAATGAATGCAGCATAATATCATGGCATATAAATCATGCAGTCACATAATACATGCATACTCAGTCAGGATATCTCAAACAGTACTTTCGTACCTCAAAACAGAGCAAGCTCTACCAACTCTAGGTCCACGCCTATAGTCTGCTCTACACTGCCAAATGATACTACTATCATTAAAGTGCTCTAAAAGCCTTAACTAAGCTATTGCATACTCCTAAATATTTATAGGAAGCAAAAGCTATACCTTCGTCCGTCGTTAGCCCTTTGATGTCGATGCCTCCAGAACTTGGGCACAACTCCGCTACGACTACCGAACGTCTCGCCGACCTCCGGACCAAGCCTAAGAAGACTAGAACAGCTCCAAAAGGACTAGAATGGAGAGGAGAACTCGGAATTGGCAAATGAAAGTGAAGCCTCGGCCTTCTATTTATAGACAACGATCGGAACTTCCGATCCTCGATCGGAACGTCCAAACCTCGATCGGAACGTCCGATCCTGCCATCGGAGCTTCCGAAGATCCTGATCTACCACGTGTCAAAATATCACTTGTTGATTCCAGATAGGGGTGATCGGAGCTTCCGGTCCTGATCGGAGCTTCCGATCTTGCCACACGTCATGCCTGACGTAATATCGATCGAAGCTTCCGATCCTGATCGGTGCTTCCAAACTCACCTTCGGAGCTTCCGAACTTTACCCAAGTAATTATGATTAATCCCTCAATTACTGATTTTTGTTACGGGCTACTACAGGTAGACATGCTGACACGACTTCTAAACCGAGTCTCACTACTAGCTCTCCCTCTTGATGGTAACCAGGCCTTCGCTGACTTGGTCCTGCCCCACCTGTTGCCAAGTACACATACAAAACAAAGCAACAGCCGGATAACCGGTGAGAATGATAATCCCAGTAAAAGCAACATAACAAGTAATACAACAATAAACATGCTTTCAAGACAACGACGAAATCAATAACAACGTAATGAAATGCATGTCTTTAAACCGGGATATCAAATCTGATAAACGAGGGATTGCTGCTGTGCTTTTGGGATCCTAAGGATGAGATCACGTAACGACTCACCGACTCTCCCAATCGAGGTGGTGCCACGTATCCCACTCCTCTAGACTTTGAGCAACTATAATGAGTATGCTAGCACCAGGCGAAACGACTACGACCTGGGCCACTCAATCATAGTTTCCAAACGTCTAAACAAAAAGGGGCGGTTCTGCCCGATAGAAACAAGATTGGCTCAAGATGAATGCATATCAAAACATAAACATAAGCCACATAAACAACTCAAATAACAACCAAAATACAAGTTCCACATGCTAGAACAAGTATTGATGCAACATGTGATTTGAAAGGGAAACTCGAGAACCAACAGTCCCGAGTATGCTATCCTGCTACAATGACTGCTTTTACCTTTCAAGGCAGTAGTTCCAACTTCTGGGAAGCTACAACAAAAGATTGTATCAAAGTCTAACCAATCTAAACAACAACAAGGCTCAATGTAAAACTCTTTACCGATCTTCGTCCAACTCTTGACGATCAAAATGTTGTTAACCCTAGGCTTGACAAACTCCAAACGAATCTGTTCAGATACAAATCAAAGATCAATTACCATGATCGACTTACAAGCCAAGTTCAACAACTTCAAAAACGGTTCAAATCTCCAAAACTCAAACCGACGGCATAACGGCTATAACTGAACAAACCGACAATGCAGACATCAGTTCAATAGCGATATCAACTCATATCAAAGACAATTACAACCCTAACAAGGCAAACCCAACAAATCTCAAAACCATGATTTTCGAAAATGGCTTCCAAAAATCATAACAATTCCGAACGTCGCTCAAATTCAAAACCGACAGATAATAGACGATCAGAACTCTGTAGAGAACAACATACTCGAATCTAGAACGATTCTAACAACATCCAAAAAGTAGAATGTATCTGATCGTAGAAAAACTTTCGATATAACAGAGCTCTCACTGCAGTGATAGATAATCTGCATTCAGAAATAATTTCTAACGGACGGATCGAGCTCGGACTGGATTTTGAAAGCTCCAAACTCACGTTTGGCTCTCTAATGGAGGTTGGAGGCATGGAGAAGGAAAGGAGAAGGAGAAGGAGAAGGAGACTATTCTCAATCCAATCAAGTTGTAGATAATATATAAAATCCAATAATTACGTTTTAGTCCCTGAAATTTCCAAAATTTGCAAAAAGGACCCTGATCAAAATCAAGTCGGCTCGTGAACTCTGTAATCTCCGATTAACTCAAATAAACTTATTTAAGAGAAAAACGGGGCGTTACAATTCTCCCCCACTAAGAAGAGATTTCGTCCCCGAAATCAACGAGAACCACAACTCATAAGATAGAATAAAGAACTAAAGACAGTAAGAAGAACTCACGTCATCCGAATAACTCCGGAAATCGCTGTCTCATGTCAGATTCTGTCTCCCAAGTCGCTTCCTCGACGCCGTGACGGCTCCACTGCACTTTCACCAACGGAATCAACTTGGTTCTGAATTGTTTTTCTTTCCGATCAAGGATCTGAATCGCTCGTTCAAAATAGCTCAGAGTCTCGTCCAACTCGGCTTCATCAGGCTGAAGGATATGAGAAGGATCTGGATGATACTTTCGCAGCATAGAGACCTAAAAAACGTCGTGAATACTAGATAAATACGGAGGAAGTGCAAGTCTGTAGGCAAGATCGCCTATCCTCTCGAGAATCTCGTACGGACCGATGAATCTCGGAGATAACTTTCCTCTCTTCCCAAATCTAACAGTGCCTCTGAAAGGTGAAATCTTCAGAAAGACTCGGTCTCCCTGATCAAAACTCCATACATTCGCATACTTTGCCTGCCTATCTTGAGCTGACTTCATTCTGGTCTGAATGATCTTAACCTGCTCTGCCATGCCTCAAAGCATTTTCGGCCCCAAATCTGGTGACTAAATCATCCCAAAACAGCGGAGATCGGCATTTCTTACCGTACAATGCCTCAAAAGGCGCCATACCGATACTCTCTTGGAAGCTGTTGTTGTAAGAAAACTCGACAAGAGGTAAAGAATCCTGCCAACTAGTGCCAAAGTCTAGTACTACCGCTCGCAGCATATCCTCTAACGTCTGAATAGTCCGCTCTAACTGTCCATCCGTCTGAGGATGATAAGCTGTACTCAGATGCAATCGAGTAACAAGTGCCTCCTGAAGACTATGTCAGAAGTGCGAAGTGAATCTAGGATCTCTGTCTGAAACGATCGACTTCGGCACACCGCAATCTCACAACATTGCTAACATACAACTCAGTCATCTGATCATGACGATACGTCAACTTGTACGGAATAAAACAAGCAGACTTCGTCAATCGGTCGATCACTACCCAAATAGCATCGCATCCTCGAATGGATCGTGGTAGTTTCGTGACGAAATCCATAGAAATGTGATCCCATTTCCATTCAGGAACAGATAGGCTGTGCAACAGACCACCCAGTCAATTCCGCTCTGCTTTTACCTGCTGACAATTCAAACACCGAGATACAAACCTCGCTACGTCGCTCTTCATTCTCTTCCACCAAAACTGAATCTTCAGGTCGTTTTACATCTTACGACCTCCAGGATGAATACTAAACCAACTGCAATGAGCCTCTCGGAGAATACGCTGTCTCAACTCCGGAATATCAGGCACAACAATACGATTATTCACCAACAAAACATCATCTCTAACCTGGAATTCAGACTGATGTCCCGATCTGACTTTCTCTACTGAAACCTGAATGCTCGGCTCAGACTTCTGTGCTTCTCTGATTGCAACAAACAACTCCGGCTCGGCTTGAATAGCAAACACTCTGATAGTCTCCCTATCTGTTTCAAACTCCAAACCAGAAGTGCAACAATCATTGATCATGTAGCGACCCAAACCGGATCCACTACCTGATCAGAGTTTAGGAGCATAATTAAACATGCATTAAATAAATCGCTGCGGAAGACTTAAATTAAAACAGACCGGCAGAATACAACCGGATAAATAAATTCGATTATACAACCCAATCGAATAAATAACCCTAAAGGCAAAACCTACAGCTAAATCCTGCTGTCTTCACTGGTCACTGGCTACTCCAAGCTCCTGGTGCCCAACCATGCACCTACAACTGCCCCGTCGAATGGGGTGTCCAAACATACAGAAACACTGGACGTAAGCTCTAAACTCAATACGAAGGCAATGATATATATAATATATGCAACACATAAATGACTTTAAAAATCAGGGTTAAATCACTTTCTCTGGGCGCCTGGAATACACAGTACCGGGCTAGAGAGCAACTCCGCGTGGTACTCGTATATTCCCAAGACACGAATCCTCAGGAAGAATCGCCTCGACTGATGGAAACTGTCATGACTCACATCATCCCGATGCAGTCTCCGTAAAAACATATGCATGTGCTAAAGCCGTAAAACATGGTAAAACATATAGCACATATTCATGCAACACATATAATATATATCATGTTGGCCATCTCAGTCAGTACTTACGTACCTTACTACAGGCAAATCCTAGCAGTCCCACTCTAGGTTCCAAGCCTATCATCAACTCTACAATGCAAATATCCATGCATCATTCAATAAGCTCTAAAAGCCTTAACTAAGCTATTGCATACTCCTAAATAATTTAAGGAGACCATAGCTATACCTGCGTCCGTCGTCAGCCCACTGATGGCGACTATCCCGCAACTAGGGGCACACCCCTGCTGCAGCTCCACAGCTTCGAGCACTGCTCCGCTACACGAGCACTGCCCCGCTACTATGTCAGACACTGTCTGACTATACTAAAATATATTTCCTACTCCAACTCTAAAATAAGAGTACCCAAAGCCCAAAATAGAGCTACTAGGGCGAAGGAGAGGAATTCGGAATTGGCAAGAAATGAGGAGCTCGGACCCTATATTTATAGACGTCGATCGGAAACTCCGTTCCTCGATCGGACGTTCCATTCCGGCAGATCGGAAGCTCCGTTCCTCGATCGGACGCTCCGTTCGCCACGTGTCAATTCGGTCCACATGCAACCACACACCTGTCACCAACAGCCATCGGAACCTCCGTTCTTGATCGGACGCTCCGATCCTAGATCGTTGCTTCCGATCCCACTCGAGTTTTGGAACCCTTTAAACCAATTTCGAGTGTCCTGGATCCATTTTTGGGCTCCGTTAATCCTCCTAGAATTTCCTTAATCATGTTTTACTTAACCCAAACATGATTACATGATTAATTACTCATTAATCGTTAATAACGGATATGGGTCACTACATTCCCCCCCCCCCCCCTTAAAAGATTTCGTCCTCGAAATCTAAGGTAAAACCTCGAGAACATGTAAAAGACCCTTGCTTGAGTGCCTGGTCGAAATAGCTTCCGACATACTCAGACTCTTTTCGAATTATATGCAAATTGCATAAATGCTAAATCACAATAGCATTCTCCGAGCTGGAAACCACTGCATTACTTGATGACAATTAACCTCGCTTGACACTAACGTACCACAGCACTGATACGTCCTTCATCACAATCACGATCTTACTGATCACGAAGCATACAACAATCCACTGGTCACCAAAAGTCCTCAGTGCCCAACACCTCTAGTGAGGAAACACTAATCCCAACACTGTGCTGACACAACAAAGCTCTAATTCTCTTCAAGAGAATCTAAATGACACAGGGTTATACTGCAACATAAGTGCTTAACATGATTCCATAGATTGATTATCCTTCCCATGCCTCACCAAAGTAAAACAGCTTCCCAAGGGCAACACTGGGAACTATCCAGTCTAATAACAATCACCGTTCATGTTTCTTAGTATACCTCAGCACCCTGCTATGATGAAAACATTATCACTGAAAGAGTGGGTGCCCGGTGAGCCAACTTGTGGCTAAGGGCTTTTATGACTCTATGTATAAACAATCTTTTGTTTAATATAATTTACACTTTTATAATGGCGTTTACTTTATCTTTTATCATATTATTATGTTGTGACATACTATAAGATGTTTAGATGAAGACCTTGAATATACTATAGTGTATGTAATATGTGGTGGCACATGGGGATGGCTATCATGAAACACATCTTATAGTCACTGTATATTCTAAACAGTTCCTAGTCGATTGAGCCGTCCGTTAATAGGGATAAGGATCGCTCGAGATTGAGACTAGCATTTGCGATGCCGAGTACCACGTTTCATTGGTATGGAACATAGAGATGTTCAAAGCATGCAAATGGATATTCATACGATGAATGATCGAACTACCCTATCCGGATTTTCCAAGTGGTTATCACTTATCGAGTGGATAAAGTCCGCGGTTTTGGTTGTACACCATTAGTCCTTACTACTTGAAACATCATTGAGACTCTATATGCTAGTACTGTACTTTGACTCGTTTACCGACTCTATTGGGGTCATCAGGTGTCGGGATTGGGTACAGTTATGACACATATAGGAGTCGATGCTTTGTTTGTCAAGGATTCACCACATACTTGTTAGTGTGGATATTCTATGCAATCTGAGGAGATATTAGTGTGACGAATCTCTGATTAGAGTACATGAAGTGTTTTATGAAATGATTTCTTAGTAGCACATGCGATGTCACTATTTGATCTTCAAGATGCATTGCATAGTTATCGAATCTCGAACGACTCTCGATTTACCAATGGTTGTTGATTCGATCGGGATATATGGATGAAGGGACCGTACTGTACGCTAACCAAAATCTATTGGTTCTTGCAGGCACTATCAGTGATACCTAGGAAATCATGGGGCGATGTTGCTAGGCGCTCTTACCATGATTCGATGGGCAAGTCGGAAATTGTTGTTCCGAGTCACAAGGAGTTGTGAGCCCACGACTAGCTGTATCCCTGAACCATTGAGGGTCACACAAGTAATGGATTTTTAATCCCCGTTGAGATAGTTAAATTTAAAGAGTTAAATTTAATGAACAAAGAAGTAGGACTTCTTATATCAGAGTAGAAGAGTAAGATTTCCTAAAATGACATAGGGATGGGCATTTTTGGAAATCACTGAATTCGGATTCAGAAAATTTATCTTGACTTTAAAAGATGCAGAAATGGTTTCTGTGCACATTGGTGAAATTGGTTTATCAATCTGAGTCACGATGAATTTTATATTAATTTCTGAACATGCGGGCTTTGCTTGTCAGGCTTGAACTTATGACTAATGGGCCCTAAGCTGTTAGCAGCCCACATTATAAATAAGTTATTGCAGTACAGAAATTACATAACAGAGGTCACAAAATTTTTCGAAAACCCTAGTTTTTCTTAAAGTGGCCGCCGCCCCCCTCTCTCTCTGTTCTAAAATTCCAGCCTGTGAATTTTGAATTTGCAGTCTGGTTTAACGGATCAAATTCGTTAATTCTCTTCGTAGAAACTTTTGATAGATTTTCTAGTGCAATCTATTAGAGGGATTAAACTTCTGTTCGTGGACCTGATTGAAGAATTGTTCGTTCATCAGTTCCTGGGATATACAACAAGAGCAGAGTTATCTGTTGGTGTCCATAATCTCGTTTCGAGATTCAAGGTAAAAATTTAATTGTTATTTAATTTTTACACGCACAATTTAATCGTAAAGTTTTGATACCCATGATATGGAATCGTTCCATATAAAATTTTAAAACTTCCGCTGCACCGGGTATCAATTCTGATTGATCTGAACACCGTTCTCCAACAATCACTCACCAATAATGACGCTACGTCATTTCTAGCCTCTGATGATTAACATCATCTCAATCATAGGTTATTCACCCATGAATTCCATCGATGGACATCACCCGATAGTTATACATACTCGCAATCACTGTATACAAATCAAGACTAAGGCAAGCTCCCACCAATATGCTCGACTGGGACATTCCACAGTACACAGACATATGGAAATGCTTCCTATACCATCTCGAAACTCGACAGTTGTAAGTGCCTGGTATAACTCAACTCGGAGTCTCTGATGAAGCCATCATCGCATACCAACCTCCCAAGATTAAACACACTGATCCTGGGACTAAATCCCAACGGATTCTCAATAGTCAAATAGCTTCCCTTGCTGAACTCATCAGCCACAGCAATGAAAAGACTAATTCGTCGATTCCCTAGCCGATCCTAGGAAACACTTGTCCTCTAATAGCTGGTCGCACAACGCTTCTGACTGTCGTCATAGCTGGAACGTAAAATCTCTGACAAGCAGTCAGCACGGATGTGATTTACTGACTGGAAAGAACAAAGTTGCTGCATCGCTGTCTTGCGAAGTCTTCAATTCCCACAACAATCTTGTTGACCACTAAGCCGATCAATGACTGCTTCGATCATTTCCATGATCTCACGCACCACATGCTAAAATTTAGTGACACCCCTTGCTGAATCTCAAAAATAGACCCCAGCTAATGTCACACCTCGCGATCATACAACTGATGTCCATATGAGTATCCAATCCTCGTTGGATCCCAAACTCCAATGGTACACTTAAGACATCATCACAAAAGCACTATCCTGGAAGTTACCAATTCCTTCACTTGTGTCTCCTGTCAAGTTAACACTTAACTTGACCCTTCAAGTCAATTGAAACTCTTTGGTGAATTCATCTCCGGCAACCTAGAGATTTCAAAGCACCAACTGTACCAAGTACTCATCTCTTAAGCATTTGAACGACAAAATACTATCCCAAGTATTTCTCGATTGCTACATCCAAATCATCACCGATTGGACTTACTAATCGACCTCGTCGATTTACTGATTGATACTCACACTTATCAAATCAGATAACCACTGATCGTCAACACCTAAGTGGCTCGATCAATTACTCTTGACTCGACTGATCCAAGTCTACTATTTCAAACACTGGATTACTCAAAACTCTCTGGTTTCAACAAACCCACGCTTGGTAACCTAATGACACATCCTCGTGTCTTACTACTGACAGCTGCCTTGTACACTGACTTAACCAATCTAACCCTGACAGAGTTAATCAATATCCACTAGTAGTCATTAGCACAAATCATGCGCTGTCTCAGCACTACTATTCGTTTGTCTTGTTCACTCGAGATGATCATCAAGAAAAACCAAGTTCAAGATCTTCTCGCGATCTTATCAACTTAGACCATTTCCATCTCAGGGAAAATCCTACGCTCAACCTCCGAAATATCAGACAGTTCTTGGCGCAATCACTGGACTCATTATTCTTGCCTCGTTCTTTCAAGATGAACATCACGATTCGTCAAGTCCAAGAAGCATAACTAACGAATACCAAATATCTTCACAATCTTCGAACATGCTCCGGATCAGATCCCTTGCTAAGACTGTACGACAATTCAAGACTTAGGGTAGCTTACCTCGATAACCCACCTGGACAACCACCAAGGCTTCACGGGTATAGGCCATGCTTCCCTCAGATCTCAATAATCCTTGTACAATACTTATCATATGATCCAACACTTGATGAAATCAATCATCATGAAGTAATTCTTGTATTCGAGTCGAAGTCTCGAAACTGCATCCCATCCTGGATCTCGGATAATTCCTATCTCAAGGAAACTTTATCCACAACTCTGATGACAACCACAAGTTATTTTTGGTAGAATTCCATCCACCTACTAGATCCACACGTCTAGCAGTAATCATCGGTCAAAATTAAATCTATCTGCTCAGAGCACACACTTGTCAAGGAAATCCCTCCAAGACTGGTTCCCACAGCAGAACACTATCACTGATATCTCTGACACATCAGACAAAATCGAACCATCAATATCAAACCTGTGATATCTAATCCAAGGTCATACCCTGTTGTGACTACTGCCAAATCCCTAGACTGAGTAGCCTTCCCACCGCCATCTCCTGAAGCACAAAAGGCTCCCAGGTAATCCTCTGAAGTGCAAAGACTCCCAGAGTAACACTGGCATAGGGTCGCGCCCCATCACGTCTAGTCATGATCATAGTCCACCACTCTTGGTATATACTGGACCTGGCATCCTGATGAAAACCCATCATCACAAGTCTCAATCTAACGAAGGTCAGGCAGCCTACTGTTCCAAAAAACAATCTAGAACAAAGCCCAAATGTTCTAAACCGAACAATATTCCTAATGCCTCTAGATGAGTCCACCTATCGCTGGCACTATCTTAGTCCACTGACTAACTAGGTCAATCCTAGGAAAACACCTAGACTAACTGCAAGTCAACAATCACCGTTGGCCCTACTCAAATCCCATGAGTCACCACAGTTGAACACTAATCAACTAGGATCAATGCTAAACTTAGCAAAAACACGCAATCATCCACGAATTGCTAGATTAATAAAACATGTATCATTGCTTCAAGTTATGTACAATTTCTTGATTACGATCCCTATGTAATACAATTACAGTATTCCGAAAATACAAAATGTACAATCAATAACTTGAATGATACAACCGAGTCTGATGATTTATTACAACTGAAACACTGTTTACAACTACAACAATACAGTATTTAAATCATCGTACTAGTCTTCGTTCCTTGAGCATGAAGCTTCTAATCGACACACGCATCGATACAAGCATACTCCCGTCCAAGTCTCTCTACATGTCCTCCCGCAAAGAACTCTGGAGAAATGGCACGTGTTAGCTAACCAGCTATGCTCTGCGTCAGTGCATGTCAATCGACCTCTTATGCTCACGATCTACCGTCAGCTTTCTTCTTGTAACTAAATTATGATTTTGAACATGAAGTTTCCCGTACGCGTACCAAAAGCATTGATACACGCACACTGGCAAAACCATGTTCTGCATGAGTTTAAATGACAATCTCTCCAACTACGAGTAGAGAATCTCTTCGGACTGGAACCACATGGGTTATTACACACCATTCGTTCCAAAAAGCTCTCAGAGATATCTGACGTGATATTCTTTTTCTTCTCTCCCAGTCTTTTCCTGCTGGAATCCATATGTTCTTCGATCAGCATCCCAATGCATCAAATGATGAACTGTAGTCAGCATATTCATGCTACTACCGGTGTTCTCATCACTGTTGCCTTCCTTATAATGAAAACTCCTGCCGCAGACCTTGGCAATGAAGAAAATTATCCTTAGGTCTCACCAATCCTAGAAGGATAACCCAAAGTCTTAGTAGTATATCCCAAGTCTCTTGCATGTATATGCTCTGATACCAATGAATGTAGCGACCCAAACCGGATCCACTACCTGATCAGAGTTTGGGAGCATAATTAAACATGCATTAAATAAATCGCTACGGAAGACTTAAATTAAAACAGACCGGCAGAATACAACCGGATAAATAAATTCGATTATACAACCCAATCGAATAAATAACCCTAAAGGCAAAACCTACAGCTAAATCCTGCTGTCTTCACTGGTCACTGGCTACTCCAAGCTCCTGGTGCCCAACCATGCACCTACAACTGCCCCGTCGAATGGGGTGTCCAGACATACAGAAACACTGGACGTGAGCTCTAAGCTCAATACGAAAGCAATGATATATATAATATATGAAACACATAAATGACTTTAAAAATCAGGGTTAAATCACTTTCTCTGGGCGCCTGGAATACACAGTACCGGGCTAGAGAGCGACTCCGCGTGGTACTCGTATATTCCCAAGACACGAATCCTCACGATCGAGCGAGACAAAAAATGTACTCCTACTGGTCTTCTAATTCCGAGAGCAGCTCGATCGGTCAAATGTTGCGGGTCGATCGAGCCAAAATTCCAGAGCCTACTGTCATTCAAATATAAGGCGGCCGCTCGATCGGTAAACTTCAGCAGATCGATCGGTCACTTTCTTCAAAAATTCTTCAACATTTCTCTTGCTCCATAGTTCAATCCAAACATCCACCAAAACGCACAACTTAAACAAACAAACCAAAAAACAAATTACGTAGACACAAAATATGCAATACGAACAAAACACATAATTAAAACACATAAACAAATGCAAAACAACAACAAAATGACATTAAAATATGCAGCAAAAAAACATAACTATAAAATTCCCTCACACTTACTCCTTACTCACCCTCGAGTAAGCCATGCAAAACAAAATGAAACAGAACTAAACACATAAGCAAGGACGATCATGCCTAACCTAGCCTCAGAGAAGTCTTCCCACAAAAACAAGTGCACAAGTACTCTCGATCATCAATGATACACCTTCAGTCGAATGAGAACGTGCGTGTGTGACATGTTACCCCCAGCTACATGCAACTTCAAAAGACAAAGTTTCAAGACTGTTCGCCGACCTAAAACAATTCAGTGCAAGTCTCACAATCAAGAACCCTCCTCTCAACAATCCTTTAACATAACACAACTCTCTTGAGATATACTTACGCACCGTCGGATTTTGCACCCAAAATTTTTAAAGTCCCAATAATTACCCGCAGACTTAGCTATAACTAGATATGATTAGAATTTCAATCCCCTTGTTTATAGCCCGGATGGAACTACAATCCCATGGAATTCGCAAACTTAGCTATGAAATAGTGAATAGAATTTCATTCACATTCCAAGCCCGGATGGAACTGTTATTTCAAAAAAATTTCAAAATTATAACCCCATTTTATCCGAATACTTAGCCACAAACAAGACGAATAGGATTTCAAACATCTTGCTTGCAACCCGAATGGAGTTAATATGTCAACAATGCATAAAAGAAAATTAAAAAAGGTGCGCCCATGAGTGTTTATGCTATATCAAGTAGATCATCGAGATTCAAACACTATCAAATTTCACAAACACCTAATGTCGTGCAACGGTCCAACAGACATCCACAAAATCCAATATATCACTACACTTCACCGGTTAAACATGCTTGCTTTAAATTATTCACCAAACAACCTACAGGTTCTCAAATCTGATCAAGAGAAAAACAAATTCAAAAAAATTCAAATTTTTTTTCAACAAAACTTCATCATCATAGGCTAACAATCTTATCCTCAACTCATGCATGCGACACACAAACACACAAACAGTACTAAACATCTAAACGCACCGACCAAACAAATGCAACAACATGAATTAAAATGCAATGCACCCCCCCCCCCCCCCACACTTAAATGAAGCATTTCCCTCAATGCATCAAAACACAAGACACAAACAACAACTAAACAAAATGCAATGCACAAATTTTAAAAAAAAACAAAACTCCCCTGGTCTAATGGTCGGCGTCATCATCCTCTTCAAGCTCGGGCGGAGGAACAGGAGCGGCATACTGGAATGGGAAGGGCGGCGGGTATGGGAGAGCAGCAGGAATGGCAGCCGGGTCAAGGCCAAGATGCAAAGTGAGATTCCTCAAGAAAGCATCCACAACGTGCAAGTTATGAGCCGCCAGAGTATTATATGCATCTTGGTAATGGGAGAAGGCGGTAAGCACATGGGTAGCATCGTTTTGAGAGCGACGAGGAGGCTAAGGTGGTCTTGGGGGTTCCTGAGGATGATAAAAATGGACATCTTGCACAAAGTGCTTAATGCGATAAGCTCTCTTGGCCTCGATAGCGGCTGCGTCGATCGCTCGCTTAGGTGGCAACCACTCTTTATCGGAACGAATTGAAACCCCAGCGCGTATGCACAAAGCAGTGATGACCATCGAAAAGTAGAGACCCGCGACGGTGGAAGAAATCGATTGGCGGATCTCGCTATGGACTACGCGTCCCACGTTAACTGGCCACTCCATATCAAGAGCGTAAAAGAGGAGAGCATGCTCTAGACTGACTTTACTAGAATGCAATATAGGCATCAGGCGCCGAGTCAGAAAACCATACCATGTGGCTGGAACCATATACAAATAGTGCTCATTAAAATTCAATGAAGAAACAGGGTCAACCCATGCAGCTCCAGGATAGGCCAGTTGGCCAAGCAACTCCTCCGAATTCGGGTCGAGTTTTAGGCTTTGATATAGAGAATCATCGACATCCGGCGTCTCAAATAAGGAATTCAACTCCTGGGGAGTAAAAGAAACCAATTTCCCCCTAACAAACTCCTTACTATCCGTCCTCTCCGCTGCATTAGCATAAAATTCACGGACAATGGGTACGATAGCGGGAGGAGGTTGCATGCAAAATTTTTCCCAACCACGTTCTTGAATAAATCAAAAGACTTCACTATCACCAAATTCCAATTCGAATCCACGCTCGGGTATGGGAGAGCGGTGTACCTTAGCGTGATCGTAGCGATCACAAGCCGCTTGATTCACGAAGTGCCCGGCGAGGTTTCGGGAAGTGTCCGCTGCCCTGGCGCCTCCTTGAGAGGATGACTCTCCGGTGACTCTAAGTCGTTTAGGCCCCATGTATAAGCACAAAGATGATAAAATTAATAGTAGGGCAATTCTTCGAACACTTGGCATGCAAAACAAAACTCCGGTGGATTTCGAAATATGTGTGACCAATCAGAGAAGTTGAGGTGCGGTAGAGGTGCACGGATGATATGGAGGTTCCGAGGTGCTTGTGTGTACCGGCGGTGACAGATAGTGACTGAGGCGGCGTAAGCGTGATGTGACAGCGTGAGCAATTTTCGGAGAAGGGGAAGACCGGATGCTAGAGAAGATTCCCGGAAGTGATGAGCGGAGCGTAGTGATGTTGCCTCCGATTGAATCCCT
This sequence comes from Henckelia pumila, assembly GCF_033568475.1. Lineage (NCBI taxonomy): Eukaryota > Viridiplantae > Streptophyta > Magnoliopsida > Lamiales > Gesneriaceae > Henckelia > Henckelia pumila. Next base: position 127,281,419 of record NC_133122.1, on the reverse strand, counting down.
GCGGATTAAGATAAAGAAGATGAGAGAAATATAGATGATGGGTTATGGGGATTTAGGGATTTAGAGAAAAAGAGGGTGATAGAATGAAAGAGGGGAGAATGGGAAATCACGATTTAATTGAGTTAAAAGGGGTCTCGCTCGACCGGCAAAATGTGACTGATCGAGTGAGACAAAACTTACCAACTTTCTGCCTCACGTAAAAAGACACCCGCTCGATCGGTAAAGATTAACCGATCGAGTGGGTGAAAACAACCCAACTTACTGCCAAGCAAAAAAACTTCTCTCGCTCGAATGGTAAGATGGGACCGATCGAGCGAGAGCAAACATGCAAACTTACTGCCCATCATAAAAGTGAGCTCGCTCGATCGGTAAAATGTTGCTGATAGAGCATACAAAAAAATTCAAAATCTTTTTGGATTTTTCTATTTTCGAAAACAAACAAATTCAAAACAAGAAAAAAAATTACTAAAAAAAATAGAAATGAGGGAAATGAAACAAAAAACACTGGGTTGCCTTCCAGTCAGCGCTAAATTTGCAGTCAGTCTATAGCTCGACTGCATGCTACGATTCACTTGACATTTGGCAGTGCATCTAGAGTGAAATCATGCTCGTCCTCTCCTACATTCGCTTGGACTCCTTCATAGTAGTGTTTAAGCCGGTGGCCATTGACCTTCAATGTTTTGGATGTGTCCAAGCTCTGGATTTCGACTGCACCATGGGGAAAGACATTAGTGACAACAAATGGTCCATTCCAACGTGAACGCAACTTACCTGGAAATAACCGAAGTCGTGAGTGATAGAGCAGAACTTTCTGTCCGACTTCGAATTCCCGTCTAGAAATCATCTTATCATGGAAGCCCTTCATCTTGTCCTTGTAAATCTTTGAACTGGAATAAGCATCATTGTGTATCTCCTCTAATTCTTGCAACTGAAACTTACAATACTCGCCACTCTCATCCATCTGCATGTTTAAGTTTTTGATATCCCAGTAGGCTTTATGCTCCAATTCGATGGGCAGATGGCAAGGTTTCCCAAATATCAGCCTATAAGGGGACATTCCAATTGGCATTTTGAACTCGGTTCTGTAAGCCCACAAAGCGTCATCCAAGCGCAAGCTCCAGTCCTTCCTTTTAGGATTCACGATCTTTTCTAGGATGGACTTGATCTCTCTGTTTGAAACTCCAGCTTGACCATTGGATTGTGGATGGTATGCAGTGGAGATCTTGTGCGTCACATGGTACTTTTTTAGCAAACTGGTCACAGTTTGGTTGCAGAAGTGGGTTCCTCTATCACTGATGATGGCTCGTGGAATCCCAAACCTAGAGAAAAGATTGTGCTTGATAAACTCTACAACAACTTTAGAATCATCAGTACGGGTGGCCTTTGCTTCCACCCATTTCGAGACATAGTCCACAGCAAGTAATATATATATATATATCCATACGAACATGGAAAAGGTCCCATGAAGTCGATGCCCCAAAAATCAAAGATTTCACAAACTAAAATATGTTGCTGGGGCATCTCCTTGCGCTGGGATATATTACCTGTCTTCTGGCATTGAGCGCACGACTAAAAAAAAACGTAAGCGTCTCTAAATATGGATGTCCAGAAAAATTCGCAGTCTAATACTTTCCTCGCTGTCCTTTTCGCTCCAAAATGGCCCCCCACAAGCATAAGAATGACAAAATGTGAGAATAGGGATTACCTCGCTCGCAGGTACACATCATCGTATGACTTGATCAACGCAGTGTTTCCTCAAGTATGGATCATCCCACACAAAATATTTAGAATCGCTTCTCACTTTGTCCTTTTGCGCTTTTGATAATTATGAGGGAAATCCTTTAGTAACTAAATAATTGACAATATTTGCGTAAAAAGGTAATTCTGTGCTTGCTGAAAACAATTGCTCATTAGGAAATTCTTCACGCAAGCTCAACTCCTCATCGATATGATTTAGATGGCTCAAGTGGTCTGCGACTCGATTCACTGTCCCTCTTTTGTCCTTGATTTCCACGTCGAATTCGCTCAAGAGTATTATCCATCTTATTAGCCTTGGTTTTTCCTCCTTATTCGCCATCAGAAAGCGAAGAGCTGCATAATCAGAATAAACGATAACCTTAGCACCGAGTAAATAAGAACAAAATTTTTCTAAGGTAAAAACTACAGCCAAGAGCTCCTATTCAGTGGTGGAGTTGTTCCGTTGGGCATCGTTTAGGATACACGAAGAGTAGTAGATATCATGCGATGCTTTCCAAACTTTTTGGCCCAAAACCGTGCCTACAACATCGTTGCTGTCATCACACATGATCTCAAATGGTTTGCTCCAGTCCGCTGGTTGGATTATTGGTGCAAATGTCAATGAGTCCTTGAGTTTGTCAAAAGACTGTTTGCATGGTTCATCAAACTCAAATGGAACATATTTTTGCAACAGTTTGCACATGGGGGATGCGATCTTGGCAAAGTCCTGAATGTATCTCCTGTAGAAACCTGCATGGCCAAGAAAAGAACGCACTTCCCGCACACAAGTGGGATAAGGGAGAGACTGAATAATATCAATTTTTGCTTTGTCTACCTCTATTCCCTTAGATGAGATGACATGACCAAGCACAACACCTTGACCAACCATAAAATGACACTTTTCAGAATTTAGGAATAGGTTGGTTTCGACACACCTCTTGAGGACAAGAGCAAGATTAGACAGACATTTTTTGAATAAATCACCATAGACAGTGAAATCATCCATAAAGACTTATAAGATATGCTCAATGAAATCTGAAAAAATAGTAACCATACACCGTTGGAATGTGGTCGGTGCATTGCAGAGTCCAAAGGGCATCCGTCGATATACAAAGGTGCCAAACGAGCAAGTAAATGTCGTCTTCTCTTGATATTCTGGCGCAATAGCAATTTGAAAATAACCAGAATAGCCATAAAAAAAACAATAATAAGGATGACATGCTAAACGTTCAATCATTTGATCAATAAAGGGTAAAGGGAAGTGGCCCTTTTGGGTTCCAGCATTTAATTTTCTATAATCTATACAAACCCGCCACCTATTGTGAATTCGGGTGGGAACCAAATCGTCATCCTTGTTCTTCACCATAGTAATTTCGGTTTTCTTGGGAACCACTTGGACCGGACTGACCCATTGACTGTCAGAAATCGAGTAGATGACTCCAACTTCAAGAAGTTTCAGAATTTCAGCTTTCACCACCTCCATCATAGGTGGATTTAACTTTCTTTGCGGCTGACGTGAGGGATTTACTCATTCCTCCATCAGAATTCTGTGCATGCATGTAGAAGGGATAATTCCTTTGATATCTTCTATGGTTCACCCAATAGCAGTCTTGTGCTCCTTTAGAACTTTGAATAATTTTTCCTCTTGTTCGGCTTCCAAACTGTTTGAGATGATAACTGGTAATGTTTCTCTTTCTCCAAGAAAAACATACTTAAGATGTTTGGGAAGCGTCTTCAGTTCAACAACCGGTGCCTGCAAAACAGATGGGAGGCGCCGAGTATTAGAGATTGGTAAAGATAAATAAGAGACATTACCTGAGTGAGGTAGCTCAGGAGCATTGTTCAGAATTTTCTCAATCTCTTTCACTTTTTCACTGAATCCAATTCCATCATCCTGCTGAATGGGTGCAACAATAGCCACCTCTAGCACATCTTTTCCTGCATGCTCACAATAATCTTGTGCCAAGTAATCCACAATGTCAACAGAATATACACAATCATCACTGTCAGAAAATTTCATGGCATCATATATATTGAATTTCACAACCTCTCCATCAAATTCCATAGTCTGTGTGCCACTGTGAACATCAATTTTAGTCATGAAAGTTTTCAAAAATGGTCTGCCTAACAGAATAGGACTATTGTGATCACCGTTATCCATGTCGAGCACATAAAAATATGCAGGAAATACCAAGTTATTTACTTGCACTAACACATCTTACACTATTCCCCTAGGGTATTCATTATACCTATCAGCTAACTAAATAGCAATTCCAGTTTTATTCAATGGAGAAAGTTTCAATGATGCATAAATAGAGTATGGCATAACATTGATTGATGCTCCTAGATCTAACATGGCCTTTTCAAGTCTAACATTCCCTATAGTGCATGGGATAGAAAACATACCTGGATCCTTGCATTTTGTGGGCAATTTCATTTGGATCAGATCAGATACATTCTCACCTAGCTCCACTTTCTGACAACCCTTCAGTGCCTGTTTCCTCTTTGCTGTGCACAATTCTTTTAAAAACTTTGCATATCGAGATACCTGCTTAATAACATCTAACAATAGAATATTCACCTCACATCTACGAAAAGTCTCATAAAGTTCCTTTACCCCATAATCTTTTCTAGACTCCATAAGTGCTAATGGAAAATGGGAAATAGACTTATATTTAGAAAGGGGAGGAAAACTTACCTCTTGGCGCTTCTTCCTTGGATGCTTCTCCGTCATTCGCCTTCGGTTCTTCTTGTAGCTTCTCCATGGGTGAATCATCAACTTCTTTCTCCTTGATCTTCAACTCCTTCCCATTCCTTAGAGTAATTGCATTTGCGTTCTCTCTTGGGTTCGGAATTGTTTGTGATGGTAAAATGTTGGAATGTTGTTCTTCCAACTTGTTGATTGCAGTGGCGAGCTGCGTCATTTGGGTGCTCAAGTTCTGGATTCTTGCTCGGGTTTCCTGTTCAAAATACAGAGTATTAGTTTCAAGATCCTTAACTATGTTTTCAAGAAACTCACCTGGTGCTGGGATCTGTGGACGCTGTTGTTGGGGAGGATACGGTGGCCTATACGCTAGATTGTGCAGTGGTGCTTAAGGTCCAGATTGATTTGCCTGAGGGTTCCCGTATCTCAGATTTAGATGATCCTTCCAACCAGGATTGTACGTGTTGGAATATGGATAATATTTCTGCTGTGATTGTCCAAAAAATCCGCCAGTAGCATTAACTTGTTCGACCGACTCCTCTTGTAGTGTAGGACACATATCAGTGGCGTGTCCCCTTGCAGCGCAGATACCACATGCTTTTGCAGTTTGTCCATTCCCTACAGCCATCTGACGCACAAGAGACGTCAATTAAATTAATTGTTGCTCAAGGAAAGAGACATTTACCTCACTGTTCTTATTTGGTACATGATCATTCCTGCTGGTGCCAAATTGCAGAGAATTTGCAGCCATGCTCTCGATTAAATTCCTTGCTTGCGCAGGAGTTTTATCCACAAATACCCCTCCACTAGCCGCGTCTAACATACTCGTGTCATGAAGTAACAAACCTTCATAGCAAAATTGAATCAATTGATTTTCACTTATCTGATGTTTCGAAAAGCTAGCACACAGCTTTTTTAACCGCTCCCAGTATTCATGCAGTGATTCCCTTGAGTATTGTTTGATTCCATAGATTTCTTTCCGGATGTTCGCGGCTCTAGAGGGTGGGAAATATTTTTCTAGAAAGATTATTTTCATCTCCGTCCATGTCGTGATAGAACCAGAGGGTAAATAGTATAGCCAATCCTTATCAGCACTCTTCAAAGAGAAAGGAAAGGCCCTCGGTTGAATCTGCTCCTCTGTCACTCCATGGGGTTTCATACTTGTGCAAACCACATGGAATTCTATCAAGTGTTTATTAGGGTCCTCACCTGCAAGACCATGAAAATAAGGCAATAAGTGAATCAATCTAGATTTAAGCTCAAATGTGGCATTATTTTCAAAAGTAGGAAAAGTAATTCATAAAGCTTGTTGATTGGGATCAGGAGTGCCCAATTGTCTATGACTCAGATTAGCATTAGCATCCATTTCTTCTTCCGGAATTTTCGTTCGAGTTCGGTCCTCTTCCTGTTGCCTACGGAATTCTCTCCTTCGCTTGTGCAATGTCCTTTCGATCTCTGGGTTGTAGGGGAATTCTTCGTCAGAAGAATCACCAGAAAGCATTAACAACAGAGAGAAATAGAAACAAAGAAAAGAAAACCAGATTGAGAATATAAAAATAATAATAATAATAATAATAAACAAAAAATAACACAATAAAATAACACCGATCCCCGGTAACGGCGCCAAAATTTGGTAGCGCTAAGTCGCGTCACGCCCAAATTACCCAAATCAATCAAATAACTAAAATACGTAGTAGTGTGAGTAGGGATCGTTCCCACAGAAAATAGAATTTTAATGTGTTCTAAAATAAAATAAAGGGGATTTTTGAGTTGAAATTTACTACTGAAAATTTAAAAACAATATTTAATGAACTTATTAACACTACCATGCAAGATTCAAATGTAACTGAAAAATTCACTGAGAAACAAGCCTTGGTATCGGTTGACTACACCCTTGATATTTATTCATTCAATCATCTATTACTAAAAATAATTAATCCTATAAAATATTCATCATTGAAAATCAATTTCCGGTTTTACCTTAATCTTAGTTAATTAGACACCAGCGTTCTAGATTAACCCTTACCAATAAATCAACCCGGATTCCAGCGATCTAGATTTAAATTCAAGGTAGCATTCAAATGAGTAAAATTGATGAACTTAGACAACACAAATACCAGCCGTATTTAATCTAGTCAAAAGTTGTTCCTAAGATTTAACAAATTCAACAGCAGAAAATTTTAAACGTAGTTTCTTCGCAAATTAGTTGATTCAAACAATTAAGGATTTGAATTCTAATTTAGCTATAGATTGTATAGCGAAATCCTAAGATGGCCAGTCCGAAAATTTCACATACAAGCATGAAATAAAACAGAACAACTTTTGATACTCAACAAGAATTAAACCATGAAAATCGAATCTCATAAATAAACAAAATCAAGGGATTGTCTTACTCAACCAAGTTCTAAGACTTAGCCACAACGATTCATGAAAAATTATAAAAAAATTAAAAGAAAGGAAGAAATCTATAGAGGAAATTGTAACACAAAACCTAGACACCAAGGAAGAACTTCAGAATCTCATAATTAAGTCTAAAAAACGGAATAAAAAGCCTAATAAAAGCTAGAGTAAAAAATAAAAGAGTTTCCAAAATTAACAATTTTTTCCCGATAGCGACGCTCGCTTGAACGGTAAGATGTAACTGATCGAGCGAGACTAAAAATGTACTCCTACTGGTCTTCTAATTCCGCAAGACGATCGATCGGTCAAATGTTGCGGATCGATCGAGCCAAAATTCCAGAGCCTACTGTCCTTCAAATATAAGGCGGCCGCTCGATCGATAAACTTCAGCAGATCGAGCGGTCACTTTCTTCAAAAATTCTTCAACATTTCTCTTTCTCCATAGTTCAATCCAAACATCCACCAAAACGCACAACCTAACCAACAAACCAGGAAACAAATTATGCAGACACAAAATATGCAATACGAACAAAACACATAATTAAAACACATAAACAAATGCAAAACAACAACAAAATGGCATTAAAATATGCAACAAAAACATAACTATCAGTAATAATCATCGGAAAGAAAAGACCAGACGTCTTGGAGGTAATCGAATGCCGTATCTGATTGTGTATCACGCGGCCCACATTGATCGGCCAATCCAAATCTAGAGCATAGAGAAGCAAGGCACGCTCAATTTGGACCTCACTAGTATGTGAAATAAACATCATGCGGCGGCATACGAAAGTATACCAAGTGGCAGGGCCCAAGTAGAGGTATGTATCCGGAAAACACTTGTAAGTGACAGGGTTCTGCCAGGCAGCACCGGTAAAGCACAATTGAGTAAGAACCTCGTTTAAATCTGGGTCGATGGAGAGGTTTTGGTAGAGACTGTCGTCGACATCCGGCGTCTCTAGCAAACTATTCAAAGCATGGGGCTCAAATGAAACCAATGTACCTCGGACGAAGGCTTTACCATCAACACGTTCTGTGGCATTGGCATATAATTCTCTAACAAGAGGGACAACGGCCGGAGGGGGCTGCATACAGAATGTCCCCCAACCACGGTTAGCAACTTTGATAGCCACCTCGCTATCTGTAACGTCAAGTTCAAAACCCCTCTCAGTAATAGGGGAGCGATGGGCCTTAGCATGATCATATCTATCCTGCGCCGCTTGATTGACGAATCGGCTGTCAAGGTTGAGTGAAGTGTTGGATGCCCTAGCCCCTTGGCGAGAAGATTCGCCGGTCTCTCGAGTGTGTTTAGCAGGCATGATATCCCAAAGAGGACACAAATAGTATCAGGGGCGATTCGTCGAACACTTGGCGTGCAAAACAAAATTCTGGTGGACTCCAAGGTATGTGATGATTGGGCGGTGTGGAGGATGGGGAAGATACTGACCCCAACTCTTGATGAATCCCTGCGATATAGGAAGCACAATTGGTGAAGATGAGGACTGGTGGAGTGAGTGAATCGGCGGAACAGAGATGAGCGGCGTGACAGACTGCCGTAGAAAAAGACCAGATGGTGGTGATCGGAGCGTAGTGGTGTGGCCGCCTGTGGATTCCTGTGATTGAAGAGGAAAATTGGGTGAGAAATTGAGAGAAAGGGTTTGGGGAGTTAGGGATTTAGAGATAAAAGAGAGGGGAGAATGAGAGAGGGAGAGGGGAAAGTCGCGATAATAATCGCGGTATAAAGTGTCTCGCTCGATCGGTGAGATGTGACCGATCAAGCGAGACCAAAGTTCAAAACTTACTGCCCATTCCAAAATGTGTTCTCGCTCTATCGGTAAGAATTTACTGATCGAGCGAGGCAAAAACACAAAACTTTTTGTTTTAACCAAAAGAGTTTCGCTCGATCGGTGAGATGTGACTGATCGAGCGAGACCAAAAATGTCAACTTTCTGCTCGTTTAAAAACTACACTCGCTCGATCGGTAAGATGTTGCCGATCGAGCGAGACAAAGAATCAAAATATTTTTGAGTTTTTCAATTTTCCGAAAAAAAAAACAAATTAAAAACAAGAAAAGAGAAAGAATTAGAAAAATAAAAACAAGGGAAAAGAAACGACAAAAAGCACTGGGTTGCCTCCCAGTCATCGCTAAATTTACAGTTAGTCCATACCTCGACTGCATGCTACAATTCATTCGACATCTGGCGGAGCATCTAGTGTGAGATCATGCTCGTCCTCTCCTACATTCGCTTGGACTCCTTCATAATAGTGTTTAAGTCTGTGGCCATTCACCTTGAATATTTTGGATGTGTCCAAGCTCCTAATTTTGATTGCACCATGGGGAAAAACATTAGTGATAACAAACGGCCCATTTCAACGTGAACGCAACTTACCTGGAAATAACCGAAGTCGTGAGTGATAGAGCAGAACTTTCTGACCGACTTCGAATTCCCTTCTGGATATCATCTTTTCATGGAATGCTTCTGTCTTTTCCTTGTAAATCTTTGAAGTGGCATATGCATCATTGCGTATCTCCTCTAATTCCTGCAACTGCAACTTCCGATGCTCGCCACTCTCATCCATCTGCATGTTAAAGTTTTTGATAGCCCAATAGGCTCTATGCTCCAATTCTACGGGCAGATGGCAAGTTTTCCCAAATATCAGCCGATATGGGGACATTCCAATTGGCGTCTTGAACGCGGTTCTGTAAGCCCACAAAGCGTCATCCAAGCGCAAGCTCTAGTCCTTCATGGTAGGATTCAGTGTTTTCTCTAAGATGGACTTGATCTGTCTGTTCGAAACCTCAGCTTGACCATTGGATTGTGGATGATATGCAGTGGAGATCCTGTGAGTCACATGGTACTTTTTCAGCAAACTGGCCACAGTTCGGTTGCAGAAGTGCGTTCCTCCATCACTGATGATGGCTCGTGGAATCCCAAACCTAGAGAAAATATTGTGCTTGATAAACTCTGCAACCACTTTGGAATCATCAGTACAAGTGGCCTTTGCTTCAACCCATTTTGAGACATAATCTACAGCAAGTACTATATATATGTATCCATACGAAATAGGAAAAGCTCACATGAAGTCGATGCCCCAAACATCAAAGATTTCACAAACTAAAATAGGTTGCTGAGGCATCTCCTTGCGGTGGGATATATTACCTGTCTTCTGGAATTGAGCGCACGACCTACAGAAAATGTAAGTGTCTCGATATAGAGAAGGCCAGAAAAATCCGCAGTCCAAAACCTTCCTTGCTGTTCTTTACTCTCCAAAGTGACCACCACAAGCATATGAGTAACAAAATGTGAGAATAGGAATTACCTCGCTTGTCGGCACACATCGTCATATGAACTGATCAGCGCAGTAGTTTCACAAATATGGATCATCCCGCACAAAATATTTAGCATCGCTTCTCACTTTATCTCTGTGTGCCTTAGAAAAGTCATAGGGAAACCCATTAGTAACTAAATAATTTACAATATTCGAATACCAGGTTAATTCTGTGCTTGCTGAAAACAGTTGCTCGTTAGGAAATTCTTCGCGCAATTTCAGCTCCTCATCAATATGAACTAGACAACTCATGTGTTTAGCGACTCGATTCTCTGTTCCTCTTTTCTCTTTGATTTCCACATCGAATTCTCTAAAGAGTAGTATCCATCTTTTTAGCCTTGGTTTTTCCTCTTTCTTCTTCATCAGAAAACAAAAAGTTGCATGATCAGAATATACAATAACTTTAGCACCAAGTAAATAAGAACAAAATTTTTCTAACGCAAAAACTACAGCCAAGAGATCTTTCTCAGTGGTAGAATAATTTCGTTGGGCATCGTTCAGAATACGCGAAGCGTAGTAGATAGCATGCAATACTTTTCCAACTTTCTGGCCCAAAACCGCTCCTACAACATTGTCGCTGGCATCACACATGATTTCAAATGGTTTGCTCCAGTCCGGTGGTTGGATGATTGGTGCAGATGTCAATGAGTCCTTAAGTTTGTCAAAAGCCTTTTTGCATGGTTCATCAAACTCAAACGGGACATCTTTATGCAACAGTTTGCACATAGGGGTTGCGATCTTGGCAAAGTCCTGAATGTATCTCTTGTAAAAACCTGCATGGCCAAGAAAATATCGCACTTCCCGCACACTTGAGGGGTAAGGTAGATACTGAATAATATCGATTTTATCTTTATCTACCTCTATCCCCTTAGATTATACGACATTGCCTAAAACAATACCTTGTCCAACCATAAAATGACATTTTTCAAAATTTAGAACTAGGTTGGTTTCGACACACCGCTTCAGGAGTAGAGCAAGATGAGACAAGCATTTTTCGAATGAATCACCATAGACAGTAAAATCATCCATAAAAACCTCTAAGATATGCTCAATGCAGTTAGAAGAAATGCTAACCATAAACCGTTGGAAAGTGGTCGGTGCATTACAAAGTCCAAAGGGCATCCGTCGATATGCAAAGGTTCCGAACGGGCAAGTGAATGTCTTCTTCTCCTGATCTTCTGGCGCAATCGCGATCTGAAAATAACCAGAGTACCCATCAAGAAAAAAATAGTAAGAATGATATGCTAACCTTTCAATCATTTTATCAATAAAGGGTAAAGGAAAATGGTCCTTTTGGGTTCAAGAATTCAACTTCCTGTAATCTATACAAACCCTCCACCCATTTTGAATGTGGGTGGGAACCAATTCTTCATCCTTGTTCTTCACCACAGTAATTCTGGTTTTTTTGGGTACCACTTGGACCGGACTGACCCACTGATCATCATAAATTATGTCACTAGTATAAAAATGGCATAAGACTTCGGTTAATAACTGAATTTGTAGGACCTTTATTTATTGAAGTACTGTCACGTGAAGTAATAGGGTATGTTTTTACTTTGTTGAATCGCCGAAGTCTTATACGAAAAATTACCGAAGTCTTTGGTCATTTTTTGGAGGCAGAATTGGACCGATGCCGAAGTAAAAACATATATTTCACTTCGCTCATTTCATAATTTACGAAGTCAAAAATATACTTATACTTCGGTAGTTAATGATTTTAATGAAGTAAAAACTATGATTATTCTTCGGTGTTTATACGAAGTGAAAGATTATGTTTTACTTCTACAATTTCATTAATATTTTACTTCGCTTATTAATGAATTACTGAAGCCATAGAATAGCTTTTACTTCATCAATTTCGTTAACAGACGAAGTGATATAATATCTTTTACTTCGTTAATTTCATATATTACCGTATTAAAATGTTTTCTTCTATTTCGTCTATTAATGAAATTACTGAAGTAATAGAATATGTTTTACCTCGGTATTTTGATTAAAATACGAAGTAGAAGATAATAGTTTACTTCGTTTATTCTAAAATTGCCGAAGCAATAGAACACATTTTATAAATTAAAATTTAGATACAATAATGCCATAAATATATTTTTGAAACTTAAAAATACACTAATAATTAATAAATCCATCCCAAAACGACACATACATAAATCAACAAGTACTCTATCCACCGAAATAACCTGAAATTATATGCACATATTTTATCAAAACTATACGTGTACACATCCACACGTATTTTCTCAAAAAGAAGTATTATCCCAATTTCAAATGATATATTCAACCACCTATACATGTACACATCCACACGTATTTCCTTAAAACAAAGTATTATCCCAATTTGAAATAACATATTCAACCACCTACATGAGAGTAGACAAATTCACTCCATTCACTTCTAACTTCATCAAATTATTCTTGACTGTACGCCTTATTCTTGACGCATCCTACAAACTGAAATTAAAAAAAAAAATAGGAATGTCATGGTAAACCAACAAGGCAACTAGTTGCAAACTGAAATCCAAAACAAAGAATAAGCAACCTATTTGGTATGCATGCTGACATGTATGATCAGCTTAATTGTTATGGGTTTTAAAACTTGCCACAAAAAATGTTGTTCAATAATACCTTTGCTGCAAAGATCAGTTCTCAACAATTAAAATTTTGGGGATACCAGAATTTAGCAGACTTGTGTTAGCATTTGATGCCCAATTTTTCAAGCCAAGCCAAATACAATCCATACACTATTGAAATTAATTTATTATATTGACACTTTAAAATAGATTTGTTCAAAACATAAACAGATTCTTAGTAGATTGTGTTAGCATGCTGACACTTAAAAAAAGATTTGTTCAATTCATATGCATGCTGACACTGTTGTTCAAGATCCTCTTTGCTGCCAAGATCGATTCTTAGCAGATTGTGTTAGCATATGAAGCCCAATTTATCAAGCCAAGCGAAAAATAAAATGTAAAACCTAGAGAAATCTGCAGCTACTCATGACCATACTTGATTTGAGTCGGTAATGGACATGGTATATGAGTCTATTACATTAAAATCAACTGACAATCTAAATTGCAAAAAAATTCAAATGCAAAACATACATACAATCTAGAAACTAAAAATGAAAAATAAGAACCTCGTCATAGCCAAGGATTCTCAAACATCGAAACCATGTAGCAGTTAATTCTTCAGTTCATGAGAAACTAGCTAAAACTCACACACACTCCTAATTTATTCTCATAGCAAGTAAAAGCATGCAAGTGCATTGAAGCCTAGGCTCAAGAGACCAGGCAAGGGAGGGCTTGAGACAAAGCAAACTACCGCTCGATCCTTTAGCACATGTGATTCAGAATCTATAGTGCTTAAACCATCACTAACAGAAGCTATAGTGCTGAAAAAACATCACTAACAGAAGCACATGTTTTTACTTTTGCCATATGGTAATAAAAAACATCACTAACAGATTGCTAACGTTATGCTTAATTGGCAAGCATATTTTGAAATAAAGCAGAGCATAAAATAAAATTTGAAACTCACCATCGTTTCCACCCGTAGAACTTCATATTCAACTATTTCTTTCATATACCTCATCACATAATATCCACATTCAACACCACCACTTTGTTTCAGATTTCCCTATAATAAAATTGAAACTCAATTGCATCAATCACAATCCAAATAATATTTCCCTATCAATTAATGTCATTCATACGTAAGCACACCACATAACGTCAGTTGTTTAAAACCTGGCCATTTAGGAATACCCCTCGATGCATTGTACAGCTTGACCGCACTACATTTAAAAAGTAACAAGTTATTTTTTTTCATATGTATAAGTGACTGCATATATAATATACTACCTACTTCATCACTATCTTTTTCCATGCATCGTCTCGGCATCTGTTTGTAGTAGAGTCCAACAAATATATCATATTTTCAGCTACATTGACGATGGTCAAGATCCAATGGTACCTAAAAAAATGTGATGTAGAAAGAATAAGTTGTGAGTTTAGAAACAACATAAAATAATTGTGTGGGGACCCGGGTTGCTAATCTCATCTTAGGGCAATTAACGATTAATAGACAATGAATCGAACAATAAAAGAATATTCAAACCAAGAGCTAAAATTTTTTATTTTTTTTTTAAACTGAGCACCTCGCTCGATCGGGTAAATTCACCCGATCGAGCGGGCAAGAAAGTCCAGCTCTCGGGTCTTAATCCATATTGGTCTAGCTCGATCGGTAGAAATCACCCGATCGAGCGAGCCCAAAAACTCACTTCTCTGCTTTAGAAATCACAGGCCGCGCTCGATACGTGGAGTTTACCCGATCGAGCGGACACTCTGTCCAGGAAATAAAAATGCAACTTTGCTGTACAATTTGATTCCAAATCTCATACCAACCTCATAAAAACTTCTCAACATAATTCTAGATAATTTACATGCATTCAAACTAATAGCAAGTGATCTAGAATACATGAACTCTCAAGTATAAATCAATACTTGACAAAAACAACCTATACAAAGATTCTTGCTTTCTAACATGTTTACCAAATAATAATTACATGTCATCTGCTTAAAACCCGAATCACCACATGCTATCTCTCTTCTCAAGCTATCCAAGCCAACTCTAGCTTGATCATGCCCCAACCTGATGCAATGCACACATACAAACAAAGCAACAGCCGGATAACTCCGGTGAGAATAAATCTCAGTATGAAAGACATACATATAAAGCATAATAAAACATTCATATCTAGAATGGCATATCACAACATGCTAGTATTTATAACTACATATTCTAACCATAGATGTAGTAGCCTGTAACCAAAATCAGTAATTAAGGGATTAAGCATAATTACTTGAATAGAGTTCGGAAGCTCCGAAGGTAGGTTCGGAAGTTCCGAACAGGATCGGAAGCTCCGATGAGCGATCGGAGGCACCGATAATATTACGTCATCCATGACGTGTGGTTAGATCGGAAGCTTCGATCAGGATCGAAAGCTCCGATCACCCCTATCCGAAGTCAACAAGTGATATTTTGATACGTGGCAGATCCGGATCTTCGGAAGCTCCGATGGCAGGATCGGAAGTTCCGATCGTTATCTATAAATAGAGGGCCGAGGCTTCATTTCCAATTGCCAATTTCGAGTATTTCCCTCTCCTTTCTAGTCTATTCGAGTTGTTCTAGCCTTCGTAGGCTTGACCCGGTGGTCGGCGAGGCGTTCGGTAGTCGTAGCGGAGTTGTGCCCAAGTTCTGGAGGCATCGACATCAAAGGGCTAACGACGGACGAAGGTATAGCTTTTGCTTCCTATAAATATTTAGGAGTATGCAATAGCTTAGTTAAGGCTTTTAGAGCACTTTAATGATAGTAGTATCATTTGGCAGTGTAGAGCAGACTATAGGCGTGGACCTAGAGTTGGTAGAGCTTGCACTGTTTTGAGGTACGAAAGTACTGTTCGAGATATCCTGACTGAGTATGCATGTATTATGTGACTGCATGATTTATATGCCATGATATTATGCTGCATTCATTTGCATCTTGTTGTATCTCTTTCGAGATGTCTGTTAGTAGGGTTGTACCCTATCCTGTTAGTGGATGGACTTCCATCGATTTGGGTCCGGCGTATCCATTGTTATCTCGGTATGAGAGCCACCTCCTGAAGCTACGGCACAGCGTGATACATACCAGGGCCCGATCTGTCTCTGTTATCTGATCCTTGACCTCGAGTTTTTAGGGAGTTCACTTTGAATGCATGTATACTCATACTCTTGTACTGAGCGTTTTATGCTCACGTCTCGTACTCTGTGTTTCTGGACACCCTATTACATGGGGCAGGTTTGCGATTGGACGAGGAGGGTGGATCCAGGAGGGGCTAGCCAGTGGTTGAACAGCTGGAGCTTTGTCTAGGTTTTATTACTGTTGTTTGGGTTGATACAACTATTCGATTTGGTTGTATATTATTTGGATAAATTATAGATTCCTTTACGTGGGATTGTTTAATGTTTAAGGTATCGGCAGTTTTATTTGATATCTGTTTAATTAAGTTAATTGCATGCCTAAGTTTTGGTTAGTAGGTGATCCGGGTAAGGGTCACTAAATTTATGGTATCAGAGCATGCAAAATAATTCTTGGGATTTAGACTCATCATGAGGTATTTTTGTAGATGGCAAATCGTGACGACCGGAGTTCTCATGGCAGTATTGGTGGGCGTTGGGGTGATGCCGACCGGGAGCCTCGTCGAGAACGGCGTCATCGTCATCATGACGACGAGCATTTCACTGTGCGTCGATTCTTTGCTATGGGTCCTAAGCCCTTAGTTGGAGGTGAGTCTCCGGAGGATGCGGAGAATTAGCTAGACCGCATGGAGATGACTTTTCAGACTTTCCACTGCACCGAGGAGCAGAAGATGGAGACCCTTGGCTATCTTCTGGATGGGCGAGCCCGTAGGTGGTGTAGGTTTACTTCTGCACCCTTTATTGCGGCGAGAGAAGTGGCCACCTGGGCCGAGTTCCGCACAGCTTTCCAAAAGCAGTATTTTCCTCCTGCACTCCGTCAGTCGAAGGCAGGCGAGCTACTGAGTATGCGACAGGGAGCCATGTCTATCGATGAGTATCAGCAGAGGTTCTTTGATCTGCTATCCTATTGCCCCGAGATTGCTGATAGCTCAGAGATGAAGTATAATCTGTTCCTTCAGGGCCTTAACCCTGAGATCCATGACCGTGTGGCGGTTGGCGACGACATGTCCTATGAAGGTTTGGTGAGCTGTTGTCACTAGGCGGAGGATAGCATTCGGCGGAACAGGTCTTTCCCTCAGTCGAGGCCTGCTAGTTCTTTGGGTTTCCGTGCCCAATCTTTCAAGAAGTCTGGATCTACTTCTTCCTCTGGTTTTGGAGGTGTTTTCCGTTTCGGTAAGAAGGACAAGTGTGATCACTGTGGGAAGAACCATCCATCCGACAAGTGCCGTAGAGCTTCTGGAGCTTGTTTCCGTTGTGGAGAGACTGGTCATATCCGGAGAGATTGTCCACTATCTGGGGGAGGCGGTTCTGGATCTGGTTCAGGATCTGGTTCTCAGGCCACCGTACAGCAGAGGTCGCAGGGACAGTCTGCTGGGAGTTCTCATTTGAGGCCACGAGCTTCTGGCCAGGTTTTTGCCTTGAGGCATGATCAGGCAGTGGAGGAGAATGAGAAAGTATCGCAGGTACATTTCTGCTTTATGGTATACCTGCTCTTGTACTTATTGACACTGGTGCATCTCATTCTTTCATTTTTGCACGTTTTGTTAACAGGCATAAGTTACCATGCATTGCACTAGACGTAGTGATGTCTGTTTCTACTTCAACGGGCCAATCTGCTTTGGCTAAGCGTCTAGTGATGGGTTGCCCTTTAGAGTTCTAAGGGAACATTCTGTTAGCGAATCTCATGGTCCTGACGATGGACGACTTTGATTGCATTCTGGAAATAGATATGTTGACTACCTATCGAGCTTCAGTGGACTGCTATCAGAGATTAGTACACTTTCATCTGGAGGGGAGTGAGAGCTGGTTTTTCTATGGTGAGGGAGCGCGACCCCCGATGACTTTGGTATCAGCTTTGAGAGCCTGTCGAGCTCTAGAGTCTGGAGGGGAAGGCTACCTTATCTATGCAGTTGATTTGTCCGCTGAGAGCATTGGGATAGAGAGAATTCCTGTTGTGGATGAATTTCCAGATGTATTTCCTGATGAGATTCCGGGTTTTCCTCCTATTAGGGAAGTCGAGTTTGGCATAGAGTTGATGCCGGGTACTTCGCCTATTTCTAGAGCACCGTATCGTCTGGCTCCGTCAGAGATGCGTGAGTTGAAGAATCAGCTACAGGATCTTTTGGACAAGGGGTACATTCGTCCTAGTGTATCTCCTTGGGGAGCTCCTGTTCTCTTCATGAAGAAGAAGGATGGGTCGATGCGGCTGTGCATTGACTATCGGCAGCTGAATCAAGTCACTGTGAAGAACAAGTATCCGTTGCCTCGCATTGATGACTTGTTTGATCAGCTGCAGGGCACGTCAGTTTACTCCAAGATTGACTTGAGATCTGGGTATCATCAGTTAAGAGTCCGTGATCAGGACGTAGCCAAGACTGCATTCCGTACTCGCTATGGGCATTACGAGTTCCTAGTGATGCCATTTGGTTTGACTAATGCGCCGGCTATATTCATGGATCTGATGAACCGTGTGTTCAGGGAGTATTTGGACAAGTTTGTCGTGGTCTTCATTGATGACATCTTGGTGTATTCGCGTAATACGGAAGAGCATGTTTCTCACTTGCGGTTGGTACTACAGACTCTTCGAGATGAGCAGTTATACGCCAAGCTGAGCAGGTGTGAGTTCTAGATGGATAGAGTGGTCTTTCTTGGCCATATCATATCCAGGGAGGGGATTTCTATTGATCCAAGAAAGATTGAAGCGGTACTTAATTGGTCGCATCCGACGACAGTTGCTGAGATCCGTAGTTTTCTGGGTTTAGCAGGGTATTATCGTCGCTTTATTCTGAATTTCTCTCAGTTAGCTCGACCGTTGACGCAAATTACCCGCAAGGGTGTGGACTTCGAGTGGTCCTCCGAGTGTGAGGAGAATTTCTGTGAGCTTCGACGGCGGTTGACTTCTGCACCGGTGTTGGCATTACCGTCAGGATCTGGAGGGTATGTGGTATACACTGATGCTTCTCTTCAAGGGTTAGGTTGTGTTCTGACTCATAATGGGCATGTGATCGCATACGCTTCTAGACAGCTGAAGCTTCATGAGGACAACTATCCAGTCCACGATTTGGAGTTAGCAGCCATTGTGTTCGCTTTGAAGATCTGGCGTCATTATCTGTATGGAGAGAAATTTGAGATCTTCATCGACCATAAGAGTCTCAAGTATTTGTTCACTCAGGCGGAGTTGAACATGAGGCAGAGACGTTGGATGGACTTGCTTAAAGACTATGATTGCGAGATAAAGTGCCATCCGAGAGCTGCTAATCTCACCGCTGATGCTTTGAGTCGCAAAGTGCGACTATCCGCATTTCAGACTTGTTCGAAGTCTAGTGCGATCGGTGACTGTTGTACTTCAGGTTATACCTTCAAGCATAAGAAAGGTATGCAGAGTATCCAGATGTTTGCGATATTATCTGAGCCAGCCTTGTATTCGCGGATCCGAGATGCTCAGATGTCTGATTCGAAGACCCAGCGTTTAGCTCATCTAGATAACGAGGGTAGCTCGTCTGGATTTCATTATCAGTCAGATGGATTTCTGTGTTTGTCTGGTAGGCTTGTGATTCCACAGGATGAAGAGTTGCGAGAGGAGATTTTGTCTCAGGCACATCGCACTAAGTTGAGTATTCATCCTGGGTGCAACAAGATGTACAAGGATCTACGTACTCGTTTCTGGTGGAAGGGAATGAAACGCAGTGTTTATCAGTTTGTTTTGAGATGTTTGGTGTGTCAACAGGTCAAGGCAAAGCAGTGACGACCTGGAGGATTGCTTCACAGTCTGCCTATTCCTGAATGGAAATGGGAGTTTATCACAATGGACTTTGTGACCCATCTGCCGGTATCCCCAAGGAACTGTGATGCTAACTAGGTTGTGGTGGACCGACTCACCAAGTCAGCGCATTTCATTGCCTATAGCCGAGAGTACAATGTGGATCGTATGGCTCGATTGTACATTCAGGAGATTGTTCGACTTCATGGAGTGCTTGTGAGCATTGTCAGCAATCGGGACCCCAGGTTCACTTCTAGATTCTGGGGGAGTGTTGTGCGATGGATACTACTCTCAGTTTGAGTACTGCCTATCATCTGGAGACTGATGGTCACTCAGAGCGCACTATCCGTACTTTGGAGGATATGCTTAGAGCGTGCGTCATGGATTTTGGTTCAGCCTGGCAGGATCATTTGCCATTGATCGAGTTCGCGTACAACAACAGCTACCATACTAGTATTGGGATGGCACCTTTTGAGGCGTTGTACGGGCGATGTTGTCGTACTCCACTCTTCTGGGAAGAAGTGGGGGAGAGACAGGCTGAGGGATCAGAGTTTATCCAGCAGGCGATAGACATTGTTGATCAGATCAAGAAATGGATTAAGACTGCACAGGATCGTCAGGCCAGCTATGCTAATATCAAGCGTAGACCTTTGCAGTTCGATGTCGGGGAGAAAGTGTTTCTGAGAGTGTCACCTTTCCGCAAGATTCTCAGATTTGGTCTTAAGGGCAAGTTATCTCCTAGGTTTATCGGTCCGTTTGAGATCTTGGAGAGCATTGGCGATTTGGCTTATCGACTAGATTTGCCACCGTATCTATCTAGTATTCACGACGTGTTCCACGTATCTCTGTTGCGAAGGTATGTGGCAGATGAATCTCATATTCTGCAACGGTCTGAGGTTCAGGTGAACAAGGATTTGACCTATGTTGAGAAAACCTATTCGTATCCTGGATTATAAGGATAAGGTTTTGCAGAACAAAGTCATTCCTTTGGTTTTAGTTCAGTGGCAGCGCCGAGACACTGAGGAAGCTACTTGGGAGCTTGAGGACAGGATGCGTGAAGACCATCCTGAGTTGTTTTGATTTCATTCTTAAGTTGTATTCAGTTGCAAACTCTGTAAACGTTTGATTTGAATAAAGAATATTCCTGGTTTCTGTATTGCATTCAGTACTTAAGATCTATTTTCGAGGACGAAATATCTTAAGTGGGGGAGAATGTAGTAGCCTGTAACCAAAATCAGTAATTAAGGGATTAAGCATAATTACTTGAATAGAGTTCGGAAGCTCCGAAGGTAGGTTCGGAAGTTCCGAACAGGATCGGAAGCTCCGATGAGCGATCGGAGGCACCGATAATATTACGTCATCCATAACGTGTGGTTAGATCGGAAGCTCCGATCAGGATCGGAAGCTCCGATCACCCCTATCCGAAGTCAACAAGTGATATTTGGACACGTGGCAGATCAGGATCTTCGGAAGCTCCGATGGCAGGATCGGACGTTCCGATCGAGGTTCGGACGTTCCGATCAAGGATCGGAAGTTCCGATCGTTGTCTATAAATAGAGGGCCGAGGCTTCATTTCCAATTGCCAATTCCGAGTATTTCCCTCTCTTTTCTAGTATATTCGAGTTGTTCTAGCCTTCCTAGGCTTGACCCGGTGGTCGGCGAGGCGTTCGGTAGTCGTAGCAGAGTTGTGCCCAAGTTCTGGAGGTATCGACATCAAAGGGCTAACGACGGACGAATGTATAGCTTTTGCTTCCTATAAATATTTAGGAGTATGCAATAGCTTAGTTAAGGCTTTTAGAGCACTTTAATGATAGTAGTATCATTTGGCAGTGTAGAGCAGACTATAGGCGTGGACCTAGAGTTGGTAGAGCTTGCACTGTTTTGAGGTACGAAAGTACTGTTCGAGATATCCTGACTGAGTATGCATGTATTATGTGACTGCATGATTTATATGCCATGATATAATGCTGCATTCATTTGCATCTTGTTGTATCTCTTTCGAGATGTCTGTTAGTAGGGTTGTACCCTATCCTGTTAGTGGATGGACTTCCATCGATTTGGGTCCGGCGTATCCACGGTTATCTCGGTATGGGAGCCACCTTCTGAAGCGATGGCACAACGTGCTACATACCAGGGCCCGGTCTGTCTCTGTTATCTGATCCTTGACCTCGAGTTTTTAGGGTGTTCACTTTGCATGCATGTATACTCATACTCTCGTACTTAGCATTTTATGCTCACGTCTCGTACTCTGTGTTTCTGGACACCCTATTCCATGGGGCAGGTTTGCGATTGGACGAGGAGGGTGGATCCAGGAGGGGCTAGTCAGTGGTTGACCAGCTGGAGCTTCGTCTAGGTTTTATTACTGTTGTTTGGGTTGATACAGCTATTCGATTTGGTTGTATATTATTTGGATAAATTACAGATTCCTTTACGTGGGATTGTTTAATGATTATGGTTTCCGCAGTTTTATTCTGATATCAGTTTAATTAAGTTAATTGCATGCCTAAGGTCTGGTTAGTAGGTGATCCGGGTAAGGGTCACTACAATAAAAAACTCTAGGGTAATGCATAAATGCAATGCAGGTGCCAAGGAATAGGCTATCAAATCTGATACCAATAAGCTTAGTTCTTGGGATCCCGGGGAATAAAATCTCTAACTAACCACCGACTCTCCCAATCGAGGTGGTGTTAAATATCTCAATTCCCCTGACTTTGGTGCAACTATAGTGAGTCATCTAGCTCTGGATATAAATCTATATTCCGTGCCATGAGTCATCTGAATCTAGAATTAAATCTACATTCCATGCCACTCAACTAAAGTTCTCCAAACGTCATATGCACTCTCGGCCATTCTGCCCTCTGTGCTATTCAAGGTAGGGTTCAAGATGAATGCAACATAATCTGTATGCATTAATCATATAAATACTGATAAACATCTTGAACACATAAGTCAATATTCATAGCAACAAAAGCAAGTAAATCACATAAGAGCACTTAAACAACTAAGTATGTGATTTGAGGATAACTCGAAAACCACCACGTTCTCGAGTTGTTCTACCTGGCATGTAGTGACCCTTACCCGGATCACCTACTAAACAGAACTTAGGCATGCAATTTAACTTAATTAAACAGATATCAGAATAAAACTGCGGAAACCAATAACATTATACAATCCCAAGTAAAGGAATCTGTAATTATCCAATAATATACAACCAAATCGAATAGCTGTATAAACCCAAACAAGATTAATAAAACCTAGACGAAGCTCCAGCTGGCCAAACACTGACTAGCCCCTCCTGGATCCACCCTCCTCGTCTAATCGCAAACCTGCCCCATGGAATAGGGTCTCCAATAAATACAGAGTACGAGACGTGAGCATAAAACGCTCAGTGCGAGAGTATGAGTATACATGCATGCAAAGTGAACTCCCTATAGACTCGAGGTCAAGGATCAGATAACAGAGACAGACCGGGCCCTGGTATGTAGCACGCTGTGCCGTCGCTTCAGGAGGTGGCTCCCATACCGAGATAACTGTGGATACGCCGGACCCAAATCGATGGAAGTCCATCCACTAACAGGATAGGGTACAACCCTACTACAGACATCTCGAAGGAGATACAGCAAGATGCAAATGAATGCAGCATAATATCATGGCATATAAATCATGCAGTCATATAATACATGCATACTCAGTCAGGATATCTCGAACAGTACTTTCGTACCTCAAAACAGTGCAAGCTCTACCAACTCTAGGTCCACGCCTATAGTCTGCTCTACACTGCCAAATGATACTACTATCATTAAAGTGCTCTAAAAGCCTTAACTAAGCTATTGCATACTCCTAAATATTTATAGGAAGCAAAAGCTATACCTTCGTCCGTCGTTAGCCCTTTGATGTCGATGCCTCCAGAACTTGGGCACAACTCCGCTACGACTACCGAACGCCTCTCCGACCTCCGGACCAAGCCTAAGAAGACTAGAACAGCTCCAAAAGGACTAGAAAGGAAAGGAGAACTCGGAATTGGCAAAGAGAAATGAAGTCTCGACCTTCTATTTATAGACAACGATCGGAGCCTCCGATCCTCGATCGGAACGTCCGAACCTCGATCGGAACGTCCGATCCTGCCATCGGAGCTTCCGAAGATCCTGATCTGCCACGTGTCAAAATATCACTTGACGACTCCGGATAGGGGTGATCGGAGCCTCCGGTCCTGATCGGAGCTTCCGATCCAGCCACACGTCATGGATGACGTAATATCATCGGTGCCTCCGATCCTCATCGGAGCTTCCGATCCCGATCGGATCTTCCGATCGTCCCTTCGGAGCTTCCGATCCGTCCAATCCCCAATTTATTTAATTAGAATTAATCCTTTAATTACTCAATTAGGGTTCGGGCTACTACATTCTCCCCCACTTAAGATATTTCGTCCTCGAAATCAGATATTAAGTACCGAATGCAAATACAGAAATCAGAAACATTCTTTATTCAAACAAACGTTTACAGAGTTTGCAACTGAATACAACTTAAAGAATGAAATCAAAACAACTCAGGATGGTCTTTACGCATCCTGTCCTCAAGCTCCCAAGTAGCTTCCTCAGTGCCTTGGCGCTGCCACTGAACTAAAACCAAAGGAATGACTTTGTTTCGTAAAACCTTATCCTTAAAATCAAGGATGCGAAGAGGTTTCTCAACATAAGTCAAATCCTTGTCTATCTGAACCTCAGACCGCTGCAGAATATGAGATTCATCCGCCACATACCGTCGCAACAGAGATACGTGGAACACGTCGTGAATGCTGGATAGATGCGGTGGCAAAGCTAGTCGATAAGCCAAATCGCCAATACTCTCCAAGACCTCAAACGGACCGATAAATCTGGGAGACAACTTGCCCTTAAGGCCAAATCTGAGAATCTTGCGGAAAGGTGACACTCTCAGAAACACTTTCTCCCCGACCTCGAACTGCAAAGGCCTACACTTGATATTAGCATAGCTGGCCTGACGATCCTGTGCAGTCTTAATCCGTTTATTGATTTGATCAACAATGTCTATCGCCTGCTGGATAAACTCCGGTCCCTCAGCCTGTCTCTCCCCCACTTCTTCCCAGAAGAGTGGAGTACGACAACGTCGCCCATACAACGCCTCAAAAGGTGCCATCCCAATACTAGTGTGATAGCTGTTGTTGTAAGCGAACTCGATCAACGGCAAATGATCCTGCCAGGCTGAACCAAAATCCATGACGCACGCTCTAAGCATATCTTCTAACGTACGGATAGTGCGCTCTGACTGACCATCAGTCTCCGGATGATAGGCTGTACTCAAACTGAGAGTAGTACCCATCGCACGCTGAACACTCCCCCAGAATCTAGAAGTAAACCTGGGGTCCCGATCGCTGACAATGCTCACAGGCACTCCATGAAGTCGGACGATCTCCTGAATGTACAACCGAGCCATGCGATCCACAGAGTACTCTCGGCTATAGGCAATGAAATGCGCTGACTTGGTGAGTCGGTCCACCACAACCCAGATAGCATCACAGTTCCTCGGGGATACCGGCAAATGGGTCACAAAGTCCATAGTGATAAACTCCCATTTCCATTCAGGAATAGGCAGACTGTGAAGTAATACTCCAGGTCGTCGGTGCTCTGCCTTGACCTGTTGACACACCAGACATCTCGAAACAAACTGATAAACACTGCGTTTCATTCCCTTCCACCAGAAACGAGTACGTAGATCCTTGTACATCTTGTTGCTCCCAGGATGAATACTCAACTTAGTGCGATGTGCCTGAGATAAAATCTCCTCTCGCAACTCTTCATCCTGTGGAATCACAAGCCTACCAGACAAACACAGAAAGCCATCTGACTGATAATGAAATCCAGACGAGCTACCCTCGTTAGCTAGACGAGCTAAACGCTGGGTCTTTGAATCAGACATCTGAGCATCTCGGATCCGCGAATACAAGGCTGGCTCAGATAATATCGCAAACATCCGGATACTCTGCATAACTTTCTTATGCTTGAAGGTAAAACCTGAAGTACAACAGTCACTGATCGCACTAGACATCGAACAAGTCTGAAGTGCGGATAGTCGCACCTTGCGACTCAAAGCATCAGCGGTGAGATTAGCAGCTCCCGGATGGTACTTAATCTCGCAATCATAGTCCTTAAGCAAGTCCATCCAACGTCTCTGTCTCATGTTCAATTCTGCCTGAGTGAACAAATATTTGAGACTCTTATGGTCGGTGAAGATCTCAAATTTCTCGCCATACAGATAATGACGCCAGATCTTCAAAGCGAACACAATGGCTGCTAACTCCAAATCATGGACTGGGTAGTTGTCCTCGTGAAACTTCAGCTGTCTAGAAGCGTATGCGATCACATGCCCATTCTGAGTCAGGACACAACCTAACCCCTGAAGAGAAGCATCCGTGTAAACTACATACCCTCCAGATCCTGACGGTAATGCTAACACCGGCGCAGAAGTCAACCGCCGTCGAAGCTCACGGAAATTCTCCTCACACTCGGAGGACCACTCAAAATCCACACCCTTGCGGGTAAGCTGCGTCAACGGTCGAGCTAACTGAGAGAAATTCAGAATGAAGCGACGATAATACCCTGCTAGACCCAGAAAACTACGGATCTCAGCAACTGTCGTCGGACGCGACCAATTAAGTACCGCTTCAATCTTGCTTGGATCAACAAAAATCCCTTCCCTGGATATGATATGGCCAAGAAAAACCACTCTATCCATCCAGAACTCACACTTGCTCAGCTTGCGTACAATTGCTCATCTCGAAGAGTCTGTAGTACCAACCGCAAGTGAGAAACATGCTCTTCCGTATTACGCGAATAAACCAGGATGTCGTCAATGAAGACCACGACAAACTTGTCCAAATACTCCCTGAAGACACGGTTCATCAGATCCATGAATATAGCCGGCGCATTAGTCAAACCAAATGGCATCACTAGGAACTCGTAATGCCCATAGCGAGTACGGAATGCAGTCTTGGCTACGTCCTGATCACGGACTCTCAACTGATGATACCCAGATCTCAAGTCAATCTTGGAGTAAATTGATGTGCCCTGCAGCTGGTCAAACAAGTCATCAACACGAGGCAACGGATACTTGTTCTTCACATTAACTCGATTCAGCTGCCGATAGTCAATGCACAGCCGCATCGACCCATCCTTCTTCTTCACGAAGAGAACAGGAGCTCCCCAAGGAGATACACTAGGACGAATGTACCCCTTGTCCAAAAGATCCTGTAGCTGATTCTTCAACTCACGCATCTCTGACGGTGCCAGACGATACGGTGCTCTAGAAATAGGCAAAGTACCCGGCATCAACTCTATGCCAAACTCGACTTCCCTAGCAGGAGAAAAACCCGGAATCTCATCAGAAAACACATCTGGAAATTCATCCACAACAGGAATGCTCTCTATCCCAATACTCTCAGCGGACAAATCAACTGCATAGATAAGGTAGCCTTCCCCGCCAGACTCTAGAGCTTGACAGGCTCTCAAAGCTGATACCAAAGGCATCGGGGGTCGCGCTCCCTCACCATAGAAAAACCAGATCTCACTCCCCTCCGGATGATAGAGTACTAATCTCTGATAGCAGTCCACTGAAGCTCGATAGGTAGTCAGCACATCTATTCCCAGAATGCAATCAAAGTCGTCCATCGCCAGGACCATGAGATTCGCCAACAGAACGTTCCCTTCGAACTCTAAAGGGCAACCCATCACTAGACGTTTAGCCAAAGCAGATTGGCCCGTCGGAGTAGAAACAGACATCACTACGTCTAGTGCAATGCATGGTAATCTATGCCTCTTAACAAAACGTGCAGAAATGAAGGAATGAGATGCACCAGTGTCAATAAGTACAAGAGCAGGTATACCATAAAGCATAAATGTACCTGCGATGACTTTCTCATTCTCCTCCACAGCCTGATCATGTCTCAGGGCAAACACCTGGCCAGAAGCTCGTGGCCTCAAATGAGAACTCCCAGCAGACTGTCCCTGCGACCTCTGCTGAACGTTGGCCTGAGAACCCGATCCTGAACCAGAACCAGAACCGCCTCCCCCAGACTGTGGACAATCTCTCCGTATATGACCAGTCTCTCCACAACGGAAACAAGCTCCAGAAGCTCTACGGCACTTGTCGGATGGATGGTTCTTCCCACAGTGATCACACTTGTCCTTCTTACCATAACGGACAACACCTCCAGAACCAAAGGAAGAAGAAGATCCAGACTTCTTGAAAGTTTGGGCACGGGGACCCAAAGAACTAGCAGGTCTCGACTGAGATAAAGACCTGTTCCGCCGAATGCTGTCCTCCGCCTGGTGACAACGGCTCACCAAACCCTCGTAGGACATGTCGTCACCAACTGCCACACGGTCATGGATCTCAGGGTTAAGGCCCTGAAGAAACAGATTATACTTCATCTCTGAGCTATCAGCAATCTCGGGGCAATAGGATAGCAGATCAAAGAACCTCTACTGATACTCATCGATAGACATGGTTCCCTGTCGCAGACTCAGTAGCTCGCCTGCCTTCGACTGTCAGAGTGCAGGAGGAAAATACCGCTTTCGGAAAGCTGTGCGGAACTCGGCCCAGGTGGCCACTCCTCTCGCCGCAACAAAAGGTGCAGAAGTAAACCTCCACCACCTACGCGCACGCCCATCCAGAAGATAGCCAAGGGTCTCCACCTTCTGCTCATCGGTGCATTGGAAAGTCTGAAAAGTCGTCTCCATGCGGTCTAACCAGTTCTCCGCATCCTCCGGAGACTCACCTCCAACTAAGGGCTTAGGACCCATAGCTAAGAATCGACGCACAGTGAAACGCTCGCCGTCATGGTGACGATGACGCCGTTCTCGACGAGGCTCCCGGTCGGCATCACCCCAACGCCCACCAACACTGCCATGAGAACTCTGGTCGTCACGATTTGACATCTACAAAAATACCTCAAGATGAGACTAAATCCCAAGAAATCTTTTGCATGCTCTGATACCATAAATGTAGTGACCCTTACCCAGATCACCTACTAAACAGAACTTAGGCATGCAATTTAACTTAATTAAACAGATATCAGAATAAAACTGCGGAAACCAATAACATTATACAATCCCAAGTAAAGGAATCTGTAATTATCCAATAATATACAACCAAATCGAATAGCTGTATAAACCCAAACAACAGTAATAAAACCTAGACGAAGCTCCAGCTGGCCAAACACTGACTAGCCCCTCCTGGATCCACCCTCCTCGTCCAATCGCAAACCTGCCCCATGGAATAGGATGTCCAGAAAATACAGAGTACGAGACGTGAGCATAAAACGCTCAGTGCGAGAGTATGAGTATACATGCATGCAAAGTGAACTCCCTATAGACTCGAGGTCAAGGATCAGATAACAGAGACAGACCGGGCCCTGGTATGTAGCACGCTGTGCCGTCGCTTCAGGAGGTGGCTCCCATACCGAGATAACTGTGGATACGCCGGACCCAAATCGATGGAAGTCCATCCACTAACAGGATAGGGTACAACCCTACTACAGACATCTCGAAGGAGATACAGCAAGATGCAAATGAATGCAGCATAATATCATGGCATATAAATCATGCAGTCATATAATACATGCATACTCAGTCAGGATATCTCGAACAGTACTTTCGTACCTCAAAACAGTGCAAGCTCTACCAACTCTAGGTCCACGCCTATAGTCTGCTCTACACTGCCAAATGATACTACTATCATTAAAGTGCTCTAAAAGCCTTAACTAAGCTATTGCATACTCCTAAATATTTATAGGAAGCAAAAGCTATACCTTCGTCCGTCGTTAGCCCTTTGATGTCGATGCCTCCAGAACTTGGGCACAACTCCGCTACGACTATCGAACGCCTCTCCGACCTTCGGACCAAGCCTAAGAAGACTAGAACAGCTCCAAAAGGACTAGAAAGGAAAGGAGAACTCGGAATTGGCAAAGAGAAATGAAGTCTCGGCCTTCTATTTATAGACAACGATCGGAGCCTCCGATCCTCGATCGGAACGTCCGAACCTCGATCGGAACGTCCGATCCTGCCATCGGAGCTTCCGAAGATCCTGATCTGCCACGTGTCAAAATGTCACTTGACGACTCCGGATAGGGGTGATCGGAGCCTCCGGTCCTGATCGGAGCTTCCGATCCAGCCACACGTCATGGATGACGTAATATCATCGGTGCCTCCGATCCTCATCGGAGCTTCCGATCCCGATCGGAGCTTCCGATCGTCCCTTCGGAGCTTCCGATCCGTCCAATCCCCAATTTATTTAATTAGCATTAATCCTTTAATTACTCAATTAGGGTTCGGGCTACTACATGGCAAGAATAATGTCAACTCATACCTTTCATCGCGATTCAAACCTCTTGAATCTGTTGCCAATGCTGATCATCTCAAAGCTATCCAAATCAGTCATACAATTCTGCTCATTTCAATCAATGCTACTTGAAGATATTTATGATTCAACTTCAAACACTTCAAGTCATTCGAACTCGAAATCGTCGATTCAACTTCGATAATCTTCAATTCAAATCTAAAATATATTATCACATATCTAAACATCAATTCCAATCTGAATCGATGGTTCTTTAGAGCTTATTCAGTTCAAATCTTGCTAGTACAATCGGAATTCAAACCGACGTCGCAACTATTCGAGTTCGATAAATCTTTCGATTCAAATATCATTATATCTTCATTCTAAACATAATCTCATATTCAATTCATCCACAAGAAACTTTAAGATGAGCTCTAGACATTTAGAATGCATATCAATTCAAAATCTTGAACCGACGGCGTAACGGATCAAAACCAGAAATTCCAACAGCATAAACATCATCTTGTTAATCATTTAAGCTCAATATCATCACCAATTCATCCACTTATACACGTGACCAGCAGCTCTTAAAAATTCATATTGTACAAAATTCTTCATTAATTCAAATACATGTCCAAACGACGATCTTTTCTCGATCCGTCTTAAATATGCTATCGTCGTATATACTAGAACACGTTTATACAATCAAATCATAATTCTAACAACAACTTAAAATTCAAACATGGTATAACTTCATAAAACTTACGTCAAAACGTAGCACTCGGAGCTGTGATCACAAATATATGCTTAATCGGAAATTCTACCAGGCGGATTGAATTTAATCGGGACTTGAAAGAGCAAAATTGGCATTGGAACCCTTTTTCCCCCTTCTCTCATTTCTGGACTGGGAATCTGATGCCTTCCCCTTCTTTACACGTTTTTAAGGCCAAGTTTCAAGACAAATTGCACTTTGGTCCCTGAACTTTGGCCTAATTGCAATTCAGTCCCCGGACAAGCGATTTAATTCAATTTCAATCCTAAATAATTTAAGAATAATAAAATTTAATTCTAAACTCTAAAAATTCTCAAATTAAATATTCTCGGATTAAAATTAAATCATTTCGGACCTTATCGCATTTTAGTCCTTGAACTACTCAATATTTGCAAATTTCCCTTGCTCGAATGTCATCCTCAAATTAAATTCTGGATATTTATCATCTTGGAATTCACATCTTAAATTCCATAAATATCAATTGCAAATATTTTTAATCTTTTAATTTAAGAATTCCAGATATTAAAATCTTAAAATCCGAAAATCCTCAAATTAAATATTTCTGACCCGAAATTGAAATCTCTAATTTCTTAACTTCTTCAAATAACTCTTTTCTCATTTTCGGAATTTAAATCTTAAATTCCGTAATTAAGAACTTAATATTTTTGGGCCTTACAAATTGACTAGTATCCATTATATATTTATAAAGAACTAAAATCATACCCAGTGTTGTATGGGATGAGGCATACGCTGTCTCTACAAACCGCTTCCAACTAGTTAGCGATATGCTGTGACAAGTGACTGCCATCGCTGTCAAGTGGGCATGTAGGTAAGTGGCCAGGATCCACAAATGAAATGCAATCTGTTCGGTCTTCTTCCTTCAAATATTTGTAGAGGTGACTACACTCAATATTATATACATAGGTGAAAAATTTATCATAGAATGGACACAAACCAAACAAAATATTAAATATGCAAACAAAAAAATTAAGTGCAACATAACATACCCCATGTAAACCAAAATCTGTCTCGCACCTATCTCCCTCATCTCCATAAATGGAACGATATCATCTCTAATCAACCGTAGGCTTTGAGAACATCCAAACATAGATTCCTCAAACTCTATGTGAATGCCGTCATCTTCGCCCATCAATCTAACAACATATGAGTAGATATACTTGCAAGCCATGGGTAACTTTTTTTCAATTTCCATGAACTTTTCACGCTGTCCAGCAACATCCATAATTGCAAATGGTTGAGGTTTCTCTTTCTACAATTTAGAATAAAGTAAAAAATTATCCAAGAAACATATATGTCAATTGCAAACATATAATATAGTAAAGCTTTTAAAATAACTTTGTCATTGGAAAAATTACCAACACTTTTGGCCAACCAACGATGGCTCCAAGTGAATCCTTCATGACTATTGGTCCACAATTCATTGGGATTGGAAGCTCTGCTGCTTCATCTAGGACAAAGTCAATCAACACCTTGAAGTTCCCTTCCCCAAGTGAAAGATCTTGAATCGTAACATTTGGACCTCCACTTGATACTATTGTGCCATATGCCACCACATCTCCACGTGTTTTCAAGACAAGGTGACATTTTTTTCCCTTCAAGAACAATAAATTATCATATATACATATATAATTCAAGAACCGAAAAACTTGGTACACCCACGATTTTGGCCAACCAAAGTGGTCGACTGATTCATCTGGTACTGCACTAACAGCTACCAAGTAAGCCATGGCCAACATGCAGATTATGGTTGACGGAGTTAGGGATGATGCAGGCCTTATATAGTGATATATATGGCATGTACTTATTATTGAAACTGACTTCAATTATTTAAGTCAAGGGAAATAAAACAGGCTAGCTATGCAGGCCTTCGAGTAATAAATAACCTTCATGTCTGGAGGGCCGCATTCATAAAAAACTTCAAAATCATCAGACAGCTTTGGGTTAAGATTTTTGGATGCATTTGGGCCCTGAATTTCGGATGACTTGTTTGATGCTACCATCTCAGAAGCTCGATCGGTGATGATTGGCATAACAGCAGCAAGTTGTGCCTTCAGTTTCTCCAACTCCTCCTTCAAAAGTTTAGTCTCTTCCAACTGTTTTTGGGAGATTTCCATCGTAGTTGTAGGGACTGATTCCCTTTTCATTCTAGTAGTTTTAAAGAAAATTTGAGGTGTTACAAATCCGCCGACACCTCGAACCCTCCCATAATGTTCCTGGATACCTAATGCAATGGTTAGGACATCATTCATTCCAGAAACTTTGAACTCTCCACTCTCCTGCTTTTCCAACAAGTCATCCTACATTTATAAACATAAAAAATCAATCCAAGAAATATATATATGAAGGCATTATGGAAATCGATAAAGTTAAAAATTTACAATATTTGCAGCGATTTCTGATGTCTCTATATTTGTAATTTTTCCAGGTTTGTCTTCCCGAGCTTTGCGCCAAAGAATTGATCTGTCAACTTCTTCATCTTTGGCAATTATATTTTTCTCCTTCTGCAATTCAAAAATTCAGAATCTTAACTGAAGGGATATAAAAATATTTTCAAAAACAACATAGAGGATAATTATGGACACCAAATGTGATTAACAGATAAATATATACAAGTATGTAAATTCAACAAAAGAAGACATTGTATTATACACGAAAAAAATGTTAAACGAATGATCAAAAGCATACCAGCTCAGCCTCCAAGCCAATGTAACCTTTACGAGACAGTCTATGGTGATATTTACAACGCTTGGTCCGGTCCTTTTGCTTTTGATGAGTAATCTATATAAGAATTTACTTCAGTTAAGTACGGAAATTAGTAATTCTTAAAATAAACATGGAAATACTTAAAGTACCTCCCATGATGGATCTAGTCGTGCATCCACAAATTCCTTCCAATCTGCTACTGGTAGCTGATATTGACTTGGTGGAGAAATCAACGTTTCAGGATTATCTCTATTGGGCCAGACATATCTACTAGTCAATTTGTTTTTGAAATCTCTCCATTTTTGAGCTGCTGAACTCATCACAGCTTACTGGCTATGTGGCGCTACTTCAAAAACATTTTGAAACAAAATATGTTAGTTGAATTATTGAATCGAATGGATTCAATCCCATAAAAAAATTTATGTGTATAGACAAGAAAGCAGTCAATCTAGAGAGTAATACAACAATAAACCAATTAATGTTCATATTTATTATGTTTGGAAGATAAACTTACCGATATCTCTTCCCAAAACTTCTGTTTATGTTTTCTGGAACATCAGGCCACGACTTTATATTGATTGGCACCATGGATCTAGCATTGGAGCCAATATATGATTGAAGTGCCCTCCCATTTGAGTTGTATGTTGGCCGCCCCAAGTCATCATAGTCAATCTTTGCTTTTTTTTCCCCATCTTGCAGCTGCAGTTTGCTTAGCCATCATTGTACGACCTCGCTTGTTCTTTTGCACATCTACATGTTCTTCTCCATTAGTAAGTGCATGTGGCTCTGCATCTCCACGAGTCTTACCAACACTTAATCCATGCATCTCCTCAACTGCAGCTTTATTTTTCTGCCTTCTCTTACTCATTATATGTGTTGTCCACTGCATAAGAATATTCAAACCACTATTAACAATATATAATGATAACATAAATATAAAAATAAACATGATAAATAATAACAAAAGACATAATAACATATACATAAACATAAGGAAGGGACATGAGAGTTCATAACATAAACATTAAGAATAACAATAATAAAACTACTAAAAGTTCATAACATAAATTTTTGAAGTACAAAGAGTGTCTTCACTCATACATAACAAAAAATGATATAAAAGTGCAAAACATCATTTTTTTCTGTTCGATTCCAAGACACCCTCGTGTTCTGTTCTAAAGTATCTTTCATGAACGGGAATCTCATGAGTAACAACATTGTCAATTGGTCGAGTCTCGGGAATATTAGTCGAACAATCATCCTCCCCCTCATAACACCTATTTGGCACTGGGAGCACAATAGACCATCCTTTTCTTACTGGGTCATCAATATAAAAGACTTGATTGACTTGACTTGCAAGAACAAATTCATCATTCCTGTGCCCTCTTTTGTTCAAATTGACCAAGGTGAAGCCACATTCGTCGTTGTTTATTACTCCTTTATCATTCGCAACCCAAGCGCACTTGAAAAGTGGAACTTGAAATTGATGATAGTCCAAGTCCCATATTTCTTCAATCACTCCATAGAAAGACACATCAGCCATCAAAGGACTTTTATCTTTGGCACTACTAACAAGCATGGTGTTTGCAACTAGAGAAACCCCACTGTTTTGGCAAACTCTCTCATCATTTCGCGCCTTTGTGTGGTATAAATTGTTATTTACCACATAACTACTATACTTGATGACTTGGGAGCGTGGTCCATGAGCCAACCATGTCAATGTCGATGTTGTTCCACCATTGCAGCTGTCTATTTCAGCAGCCACCTGAAATTTATAAAATAGTAGATGCAACTTACCGCAAAATGCTTCATAAAATATTTATTCATCCACCCAACCTTTGAACGAAACCAGTCAATGAACCTCTTATTGTGGGCATCTTGTATCCATCTTTGATCTTTCTCTTTTTTTGGAAATATCGATTTCAGAAAGGTCTTGTGTTCACTGTGGAAATATTTTTCCATAAATTTTTAAAAGACAGCAGATATTGACAGATCAAAGAAATGCATAACTAAGTATTAATGCAATAACTTACATTATGTAGGGAAATACTTCTCCAGTATTTTCCAGCACAGTCAAATGTGCTTGTAGCATATCACTTTGTCGCACTGTCATTGGTGTGTTACATGCTAAGAAGCCAGGAACGTTTGAATTGGGGTCTCGGATTGATTGAGGGATCCCAACAGGATCAACTCCATTGAGGTATTCAAAACAAAATGCAATTGCTTCTTCTGCTCAATATCTCTGACCAATGCAACCTTCAGGATGTTTTCGACTGCCTACATAACTCTTAAACACTTTCATGCATCTTTTGAATGGATACATCCACCGGAAGGAAACAGGTCCACATAATCGGACTTCTCGAACAAGATGGACTGTTAAGTGCACCATAACATCAAAGAAAGAAGGGGGAAAATACTGCTCCAATAAGCAGAGCGTAACAACCAAGTCAGATTGCAGCTTATCTAACTTGGCTACATCTATAACCTTACTACAAATATCTTTGAAGAAGAAGCATAATCTTATGATGGCGTATCTAACATGTTTTGGCAGCGCATCACGTATGAGTATTGGCGGAAATGCTGCATTAGAACATGACAATCATGAGATTTCAAGCCAGACAACTTCAGCTCAGACATGAACACAAGATTCTTCATGTTCGATGAGTAACCTTCTGGAACTTTTATATCCATTAACAACTGGCACACTTGTAACTTCTCTTTTTTTGTGAATGATGATAGAGTGGGTGCCCGGTGAGCCAACTTGTGGCTAAGGGCTTTTATAACTCTTTGTATAAACAATCTTTTGTTTAATATAATTTACACTTTTATAATGGCATTTACTTTATCTTTTATCATATTATTATGTTGTGACATACTATAAGATGTTTACATGATGTAGTAGCCCGTGCCCTAATTGAGTAATTAAAGGATTAATGCTAATTAATTGAATTGGGTATTGGACGGATCGGAAGCTCCGAAGGCACGATCGGAAGCTCCGAACAGGATCGGAAGCTCCGATGAGCGATCGGAGGCACCGATCGATATTACGTCAGGCATGACGTGTGGTTGGATCGGAAGCTCCGATCAGGACGGGAAGCTCCGATCACCCCTATCCGGAATCAACAAGTGATATTTTGACACGTGGCAGATTAGGATCTTCGGAAGCTCCGATGGCAGGATCGGACGTTCCAATCGAGGTTCGGACGTTCCGATCAAGGATCGGAAGTTCCGATCGTTGTCTATAAATAGAAGGCCGAGACTTCACTTTCATTTGCCAATTCCGAGTTCTCCTTTCCTTTCTAGTCCTTTTGGAGTTGTTCTAGTCTTCTTAGGCTTGGTCCGGAGGTCGGCGAGGCGTTCGGTAGTCGTAGCGGAGTTGTGCCCAAGTTCTGGAGGCATCGACATCAAAGGGCTAACGACGGACGAAGGTATAGCTTTTGCTCCCTATAAATATTTAGGTGTATGCAATAGCTTAGTTAAGGCTTTTAGAGCACTTTAATAATAGTAGTATCATTTGGCAGTGTAGAGCAGACTATAGGCGTGGACCTAGAGTTGGTAGAGCTTGCACTGTATTGAGGTACGAAAGTACTGTTCGAGATATCCTGACTGAGTATGCATGTATTATGTGACTGCATGATTTATATGCCATGATATTATGCTGCATTCATTTGCATCTTGCTGTATCTCCTTCGAGATGTCTGTTAGTAGGGTTGTACCCTATCCTGTTAGTGGATGGACTTCCATCGATTTGGGTCCGGCGTATCCACGATTATCTCGGTATGGGAGCCACCTCCTGAAGCGACGGCACAGCGTGCTACATACCAGGGCCCGGTCTGTCTCTGTTATCTGATCCTTGACCTCGAGTCTATAGGGAGTTCACTTTGCATGCATGTATACTCATACTCTCGCACTGAGCATTTTATGCTCATGTCTCGTACTCTGTATTTTCTGGACACCCTATTCCATGGGGCAGGTTTGCGATTGGACGAGGAGGGTGGATCCAGGAGGGGCTAGTCAGTGGTTGGCCAGCTGGAGCTTCGTCTAGGTTTTATTACTGTTGTTTGGGTTTATACAGCTATTCGATTTGGTTGTATATTATTGGATAATTACAGATTCCTTTACTTGGGATTGTATAATATTATTGGATTCCGCAGTTTTATTCTGATATCTATTTTATTAAGTTAATTGCATGCCTAAGTTCTGTTTAGTAGGTGATCTGGGTAAGGGTCACTACATTTATGGTATCAGAGCATGCAAAAGAATTCTTGGGATTTAGTCTCATCTTGAGGTATTTTTGTAGATGTCAAATCGTGACGACCAGAGTTCTCATGGCAGTGTTGGTGGGCGTTGGGGTGATGCCGACCGGGAGCCTCGTCGAGAACGGCATCATCGTCATCATGACGACGAGCGTTTCACTGTGCGTCGATTCTTAGCTATGGGTCCCAAGCCCTTAGTTGGAGGTGAGCCTCCGGAGGATGCGGAGAACTGGTTAGACCGCATGGAGACGACTTTTCAGACTTTCCAATGCACCGATGAGCAGAAGGTGGAGACCCTTGGCTATCTTCTGGATGGGCGTGCGCGCAGGTGGTGGAGGTTTACTTCTGCACCTTTTGTTGCGGCGAGAGGAGTGGCCACCTGGGCCGAGTTCCGCACAGCTTTCCAAAAGCGGTATTTTCCTCCTGCACTCCGACAGTCGAAGGCAGGCGAGCTACTGAGTCTGCAACAGGGAACCATGTCTATCGATGAGTATCAGCAGAGGTTCTTTGATCTGCTATCCTATTGCCCCGAGATTGCTGATAGCTCAGAGATGAAGTATAATCTGTTTCTTCAGGGCCTTAACCCTGAGATCCATGACCGTGTGGTGGTTGGTGACGACATGTCCTATGAGGGTTTGGTGAGCCGTTGTCACCAGGCGGAGGACAGCATTCGGCGGAACAGGTCTTTCCCTCAGTCGAGGCCTGCTAGTTCTTTGGGTCCCCATGCCCAAACTTTCAAGAAGTCTGGATCTTCTTCTTCCTCTGGTTCGGGAGGTGTTGTCCGTTACGGTAAGAAGGAGAAGTGTAATCACTGTGGGAAGAACCATCCATCCGACAAGTGTCGTAGAGCTTCTGGAGCTTGTTTCCGTTGTGGAGAGACTGGTCATATCCGGAGGGATTGTCCACAGTCTGGGGGAGGCGGTTCTGGTTCTGGTACAGGATCGGGTTCTCAGGCTACCGTACAGCAGAGGTCGCAGGGACAGTCTGCTGGGAGTTCTCATTTGAGGCCATGAGCTTCTGGCCAGGTGTTTGCCCTGAGACATGATCAGGCTGTGGAGGAGAATGAGAAAGTCATCGCAGGTACATTTATGCTTTATGGTATACCTGCTCTTGTACTTATTGACATTGGTGCATCTCATTCCTTCATTTCTGCACGTTTTGTTAAGAGGCATAAGTTACCATGCATTGCACTAGACGTAGTGATGTCTGTTTCTACTCCGATGGGCCAATCTGCTTTGGCTAAGCGTCTAGTGATGGGTTGCCCTTTAGAGTTCGAAGGGAACGTTCTGTTGGCGAATCTCATGGTCCTGGCGATGGACGACTTTGATTGCATTATGGGAATAGATGTGCTGACTACCTATCGAGCTTCAGTGGACTGCTATCAGAGATTAGTACGCTTTCATCCGGAAGGGAGTGAGAGTTGGTTTTTCTATGGTAAGGGAGCGCGACCCCCGATGCCTTTGGTATCAGCTTTGAGAGCCTGTCGAGCTCTAGAGTCTGGCGGGGAAGGCTACCTTATCTATGCAGTTGATTTGTCCGCTGAGAGTATTGGGATAGAGAGCATTCCTGTTGTGGATGAATTTCCAGATGTGTTTCCTGATGAGATTCCGGGTTTTCCTCCTGCTAGGGAAGTCGAGTTTGGCATAGAGTTCATGCCGGGTACTTCGCATATTTCTAGAGCACCGTATCATCTGGCTCCGTCAGAGATGCGTGAGTTAAAGAATCAGCTACAGGATCTTTTGGACAAGGGGTACATTCGTCCTAGTGTATCTCCTTGGGGAGCTCCTGTTCTCTTCGTGAAGAAGAAGGATGGGTCGATGCGGCTATGCATTGACTATCGGCAGCTGAATCAAGTCACTGTGAAGAACAAGTATCCGTTGCCTCGTGTTGATGACTTGTTTGACCAGCTGCAGGGCACATCAATTTACTCCAAGATTGACTTGAGATCTGGGTATCATCAGTTGAGAGTCCGTGATCAGGACGTAGCCAAGACTGCATTCCGTACTCGCTATGGGCATTACGAGTTCCTAGTGATGCCATTTGGTTTGACTAATGCGCCGGCTATATTCATGGATCTGATGAACCGTGTCTTCAGGGAGTATTTGGACAAGTTTTTCGTGGTCTTCATTGACGACATCCTGGTTTATTCGCGTAATACGGAAGAGCATGTTTCTCACTTGCGGTTGGTACTACAGACTCTTCGAGATGAGCAGTTATACGCCAAGCTGAGCAAGTGTGAGTTCTGGATGGATAGAGTGGTTTTTCTTGGCCATATCATATCCAGGGAAGGGATTTCTGTTGATCCAAGCAAGATTGAAGCGGTACTTAATTGGTCGCATCCGACGATAGTTGCTGAGATCCGTAGTTTTCTGGGTCTAGCAGGGTATTATCGTCGCTTCATTCTGAACTTCTCTCAGTTAGCTTGACCGTTGACGCAGCTTACCCGCAAGGGTGTGGATTTTGAGTGGTCCTCCGAGTGTGAGGAGAATTTCCGTGAGCTTCGACGGCGGTTGACTTCTGCGCCGGTGTTAGCATTACCGTCAGGATCTGGAGGGTATGTAGTTTACACGGATGCTTCTCTTCAGGGGTTAGGTTGTGTCCTGACTCAGAATGGGCATGTGATCGCATACGCTTCTAGACAGCTGAAGCTTCACGAGGACAACTACCCAGTCCATGATTTGGAATTGGCAGCCATTGTGTTTGCTTTGAAGATCTGGCGTCATTATCTTTATGGCGAGAAATTTGAGATCTTCACCGACCATAAGAGTCTCAAGTATTTGTTCACTCAGGCAGAATTGAACATGAGACAGAGACGTTGGATGGACTTGCTTAAGGACTATGATTGCGAGATTAAGTACCATCCGGGAGCTGCTAATCTCACCGCTGATGCTTTGAGTCGCAAGGTGCGACTATCCGCACTTCAGACTTGTTCGATGTCTAGTGCGATCAGTGACTGTTGTACTTTAGGTTTTACCTTCAAGCATAAGAAAGGTATGCAGAGTATCCAGATGTTTGCGATATTATTTGACCCAGCCTTGTATTCGCGGATCCGAGATGCTCAGATGTCTGATTCAAAGACCCAGCGTTTAGCTCGTCTAGCCAACGAGGGTAGCTCGTCTGGATTTCATTATCAGTCAGACGGCTTTCTGTGTTTTTCTGGTAGGCTTGTGATTCCACAGGATGAAGAGTTGCGAGAGGAGATTTTATCTCAGGCATATCGCACTAAGTTGAGTATTCATCCTGGGAGCAACAAGATGTACAAGGATCTACGTACTCGTTTCTGGTGGAAGGGAATGAAACGCAGTGTTTATCAGTTTGTTTCGAGATGTTTGGTGTGTCAACAGGTCAAGGAAGAGCACCGACGACCTGGAGGATTGCTTCACAGTCTGCCTATTCCTGAATGGAAATGGGAGTTTATCACTATGGACTTTGTGACCCATTTGCCGGTATCCCCGAGGAACTGTGATGCTATCTGGGTGGTGGTGGACCGACTCACCAAGTCAGCGCATTTCATTGCCTATAGCCGAGAGTACTCTGTGGATCGCATGGCTCGGTTGTACATTCAGGAGATCGTCCGACTTCATGGAGTGCCTGTGAGCATTGTCAGCGATCGGGACCCCAGGTTTACTTCTAGATTCTGGGGGAGTGTTCAGCGTGCGATGGGTACTACTCTCAGTTTGAGTACAGCCTATCATCCGGAGACTGATGGTCAGTCAGAGCGCACTATCCGTACGTTAGAGGATATGCTTAGAGCGTGCGACATGGATTTTGGTTCAGCCTGGCAGGATCATTTGCCGTTGATCGAGTTCGCTTACAACAACAGCTATCACACTAGTATTGGGATGGCACCTTTTGAAGCGTTGTATGGACGACGTTGTCGTACTCCACTCTTCTGGGAAGAAGTGGGGGAGAGACAGGCTGAAGGATCGGAGTTTATCCAGCAGGTGATAGACATTGTTGATCAGATCAAGAAACGGATTAAGACTGCACAGGATCGTCAGGCCAGTTATGCTAATATCAAGCGTAGGCCTTTGCAGTTCGAGGTCGGGAGAAAGTGTTTCTGAGAGTGTCACCTTTCCGCAAGATTCTCAGATTTGGCCTTAAGGGCAAGTTGTCTCCCAGATTTATCGGTCCGTTTGAGATCTTGGAGAGTATTGGCGATTTGGCTTATCGACTAGCATTGCCACCGCATCTATCCAGCATTCACGACGTGTTCCACGTATCTCTGTTGCGACGGTATGTGGCGGATGAATCTCATATTCTGCAGCGGTCTGAGGTTCAGGTAGACAAGGATTTGACTTATGTTGAGAAACCTCTTCGTATCCTGGATTATAAGGATAAGGTTTTACGGAACAAAGTCATTCCTTTGGTTTTAGTCCAGTGGCAGCGCCGAGGCACTGAGGAAGCCACTTGGGAGCTTGAGGACAGGATGCGTAAAGACCATCCTGAGTTGTTTTGATTTCATTCTTTAAATTGTATTCAGTTGCAAACTCTGTAAACGTTTGATTGAATAAAGAATGTTTCTGATTTCTGTATTTACATTCGGTACTTAAGATCTGATTTCGAGGACGAAATATCTTAAGAAGGGGAGAATGTAGTAGCCCGTGCCCTAATTGAGTAATTAAAGGATTAATGCTAATTAATTGAATTGGGTATTGGACGGATCGAAAGCTCCGAAGGCACGATCGGAAGCTCCGAACAGGATCGGAAGCTCCGATGAGCGATCGGAGGCACCGATCGATATTACGTCAGGCATGACGTGTGGTTGGATCGGAAGCTCCGATCAGGACCGGAAGCTCCGATCACCCCTATCCGGAATCAACAAGTGATATTTTGACACGTGGCAGATTAGGATCTTCGGAAGCTCCGATGGCAGGATCGGACGTTCCGATCGAGGTTCGTACGTTCCGATCAAGGATCGGAAGTTCCGATCATTGTCTATAAATAGAAGGCCGAGACTTCACTTTCATTTGCCAATTCCGAGTTCTCGTTTCCTTTCTAGTCCTTTTGGAGTTGTTCTAGTCTTCTTAGGCTTGGTCCGGAGGTCGGCGAGGCGTTCGGTAGTCGTAGCGGAGTTGTGCCCAAGTTCTGGAGGCATCGACATCAAAGGGCTAACGACGGACGAAGGTATAGCTTTTGCTCCCTATAAATATTTAGGTGTATGCAATAGCTTAGTTAAGGCTTTTAGAGCACTTTAATGATAGTAGTATCATTTGTCAGTGTAGAGCAGACTATAGGCGTGGACCTAGAGTTGGTAGAGCTTGCACTGTATTGAGGTACGAAAGTACTGTTCGAGATATCCTGACTGAGTATGCATGTATTATGTGACTGCATGATTTATATGCCATGATATTATGCTGCATTCATTTGCATCTTGCTGTATCTCCTTCGAGATGTCTGTTAGTAGGGTTGTACCCTATCCTGTTAGTGGATGGACTTCCATCGATTTGGGTCCGGCGTATCCACGATTATCTCGGTATGGGAGCCACCTCCTGAAGCGACGGCACAGCGTGCTACATACCAGGGCCCGGTCTGTCTCTGTTATCTGATCCTTGACCTCGAGTCTATAGGGAGTTCACTTTGCATGCATGTATACTCATACTCTCGCACTGAGCGTTTTATGCTCACGTCTCGTACTCTGTATTTTCTGGACACCCTATTCCATGGGGCAGGTTTGCGATTGGACGAGGAGGGTGGATCCAGGAGGGGCTAGTCAGTGGTTGGCCAGCTGGAGCTTCGTCTAGGTTTTATTACTGTTGTTTGGGTTTATACAGCTATTCGATTTGGTTGTATATTATTGGATAATTACAGATTCCTTTACTTGGGATTGTATAATATTATTGGATTCCGCAGTTTTATTCTGATATCTGTTTTATTAAGTTAATTGCATGCCTAAGTTCTGTTTAGTAGGTGATCTGGGTAAGGGTCACTACAGATGAAGACCTTGAATATACTATAGTGTATGTAAGATGTGGTGGCACATGGGGATGGCTATCATGAAACACATCTTATAGTCACTGTATATTCTAAACAGTTCCTAGTCGATTGAGCCGTCTGTTAATAAGGATAAGGATCGCTCGAGATTGAGACTAGCATTTTCGATGCCGAGTACCAAGTTTCATTGGTATGGAACATAGAGATGTTCAAAGCATGCAAATGGATATTAATACGATGAATGATCGAACTACCCTATCCGGACTTTCAAAGTGGTTATCACTTATCGAGCGGATAAAGTCCGCGGTTTTTGGTTGTACACCATTAGTCCTTACTACTTGAAACATAATTGAGACTCTATATGCTAGTACTGTACTTTGACTCGTTTACCGACTCTATTGGGGTCATCAGGTGTCGGGATTGGGTACAGTTACGACACATATAGGAGTCGATGCTTTGTTGTCAAGGATTCACCACATACTTGCTAGTGTGGATATCCTATGCAATCTGAGGAGATATTAGTGTGATGAATCTCTGGCCAGAGTACATGATGTGTTTTAAGAAATGGTTTCTTAGTAGCACATGCGATGTCACTATTTGATCTTCAAGATGCATTGCATAGTTATCGAATCTCGAACGACTCTCGATTTACCAATAGTTGTTGATTCGATCGGGCTATATGGATGAAGGGACCGTACTGTATGCTAACCAAAATCTATTGGTTCTTGCAGGCACTATCAGTGATACCTAGGGAATCACGGGGCGATGTTGCTAGGCGCTCTTACCATGATTCGATGGGCAAGTCGGAAATTGTTGTTCCGAGTCACAAGGAGTTGTGAGCCCACGGCTAGCTGTATCCCTGAACCATTGAGGGTCACACAAGTAATGGATTTTTAATCCCCGTTGAGATAATTAGATTTAAAGAGTTAAATTTAGTGAATAAAGAAGTGGGACTTCCTATTTAAGAGTAGAGGGAGT
Source organism: Henckelia pumila (assembly GCF_033568475.1). Taxonomy (NCBI): domain Eukaryota; kingdom Viridiplantae; phylum Streptophyta; class Magnoliopsida; order Lamiales; family Gesneriaceae; genus Henckelia; species Henckelia pumila. Next base: position 127,236,720 of record NC_133122.1, on the reverse strand, counting down.
AAGATTTCCTAAAATGACATAGTGATGGACATTTTTTGGAAACCACTGAATTCGGATTCAGAAAATTTATCTTGACTCTAAAAGATGCAGAAATGGTTTCTGTGCACATTGGTGAAATTGGTTTATCAATCTGAGTCACGATGAATTTTATATTAATTTCTGAACATGCGGGCTTTGCTTGTCAGGCTTGAACTTATGACTAATGGGCCCTAAGCTGTTAGCAGCCCACATTATAAATAAGTTATTGCAGTACAGAAATTACACAACAGAGGTCAAATTTTCGAAAACCCTAGCCTCCAGTCTTGAGAATTCGGCCGCCCCCCCTCTCTCTGTCTTAGAGAATTTTCAGTCTGCGAATTTCGAATTTTCAGTCTGAATTAACAGATCATATCTGTTCTATCTCTTCGCAGAAACTTCTGATAGATTTTCTAGTGCAATCTATCAGAGGGATTAAACTTCTGTTCGTGGACCTGATTGAAGAATTGTTCGTTCATCAGTTCCTGGGATATACAACAAGAGCAGAGTTATCTGTTGGTGTCCATAATCTCGTTTCGAGATTCAAGGTAAAAATTTAATTGTTATTTAATTTTTACACGCACAATTTAATCGTGTTTTGATACCCATGATATGGAATCGTTCCATATAAAATTTTAAAACTTTCGCTGCACCGGGTATTTATTCTGATTGATCTGAACACCGTTTTCCAAAAGTGGTATCAGAGCCAGGTTGCTCAGATCAAGCGATTAAATTAATTGATTGTACAAAATTTTTAAGCCTCGGTTTTTGAAACAAAACATATTTTTAAAATTAAATTTTTGACTGGAAAAACACGGGCAGCGATTGGATCGCTGCCCTGGATCGTCCCGGGCGGCCCGGGAAAATTAATTTTTTATTTTTAATTAAAATTTTAATATGTTAAAATTCTATTTTTGGTCCGATCGAAAATTATTTTTGATTGGTCCACGAGGCGTCGGGTCGAATTGTTCGAGTCCGAAAATTTTAAAATTGATTTTTGGATAAATTTGAATTTTTGGAAAATTTATAGATTTTATCCGTTAAATCAGATTTTATGAAATTAATTATTTTTGGTACAATTGATGATAAGATATGATCTTATGGAAATATTGAGTAAAATATGATTTTATGTATAAAATTGGATTTTATATGTAAAATATGATTTTATTTGATAAAAAGATAAAATATGATTTTGTATGTAAAATAAGATTTTATATATGGAATATGATTTTATCCTTTTTAATTTAATTGTCATTGCATGTTATCCAATAAATTAATTTTGAATTAAATATTATTGGATAAGGATGATCGATTGCCATGACCAATTTTGTAGGTGTATGTTAGGGAATTTACATTTGTTTTTATTGTTGTTGGATTTATTAATGGGCCTGGTTTATGGCCCAATATGAATTGTCATATGTAATAAAAGTGGGCCTGGTTTATGGCCCGTTCCCACCCCTTAAAATGTATCCCCTACTTGTCATAGTTATTTATTGTAAATACATTATACTTAGTGGGAGATGAAGATTTGAAGACGGAGGTGGGCCCAACAGACAATAAAGACTGAAGAAATGTAAATTGGAAGCACAATGTAATAGGATTGCATTGCATACTTGCATATCACCTAGGATTAGACATAGACTCGTGATTGGCAACCACGGGTCGATTAGTAATGGAATCGATCATCCTAAAATATAATATATGATATTATCGTTGTATGCATGTTTAGACTAAATTGTATGAATCCCGCAAGCATACAAATTTTAAATGATGAGACAAATTTTCAAAATTAAAATCCCTCATTTTAAATATGATTTAAAATTGATATCAAGATTAAAAGAGAATTTAAATATTGTTTAAATGTTCCTACCTTCCATCAACGATCAATGTATGAGATGCTACCCGCGGATACGGTCCGGCTCATATTATTGGGGGGGCCCGTTCGTCGGAAAGTTGTACATTGGATCGACACATGTTGTAAGTTGGGTGGAACTCCCATAGGATTTGCTCATATTATTGGGGATCCACATGGCGACCGTCCATCACAACTTAATATTGATGGGTCATCTTGACGTGTCACAATAAACGGCGTCATATTATTGGGCCCTTATTGGACACGAGGTAAAAACGTGGAGGTTGCTTTGGAAGCAATTGGGCTCTACCTTTTGAAAATTATGGTTGGCTGATATTATTCGGGACCATAGTTTGTCAATTGGACTCCATGTTCCCACTAAGGAAAACAGTTTCCCGTTTTCACTAGAGGGTAGTGAAATCGTTAAAATAGTGGGAGTGAGATTCATAAAATAAATTTCGCCTATTTTATGTCTTAGTAAATTAATTAAACAATCACTGATTATTGTCTGTTTCTTTTCAGTATTTCATTAAGATGAATTCGCGCAATCCATTATTCTCTATTCTCGAACAAAATAAACTGACTGGTGCAAACTATACGAAATGGTTCCGTAAGTTGAAGATTGTCTTGACTTCGGAGAAGATGTTCTACGTGTTAGAAAAATCTCCTCCGAAGGAAGCACCAACTGATATAAGTCCGAAAGAGTTGGCCAAACTTGATAAATGGTGGGACCATGATATCAAGGCAAAATGCTATATGCAAGCTTCGATGTCTGATGAACTCCAGAGGCGATTTAAGGATACCGTGAATGCTGCTGACATTCACGTACAACTCAAGGAACTTTTTGGGGCTCAATCGAGAGCTGAAAGGTTCGCTACTATAAAAGAGTTAATGACGTGTCGCATGCGTGAAGGGACTTCGGTCCGTGATCATGGGGTACGCGTGATTTGGCTCATTCAGAAGTTGGTAACGCTTGATTTGGTATTGGAGCATGAACTCATTGTGGAATTATTACTTCTCTCTCTTCCTTCATTGTTTGACGGTTTTGTAGTGAATTTCAATATGAACAAGATAGAGGCCTCCCTTGAAGAGATGGTCAATATGCTTGTAACTTATGAAGCCACTTTAAAGAAGGATAAACCGGTTCTCTTGGTAGGCTCCTCTTCTTCTGCTAAGAAGGGGCCAAGTACAAAGGGTAAGAAACGTTCTGCCCCATCCAAGAAAACCGGACCCGAGAAGAAGAACAAGACAAAGGCTTCAAACATGGAAAAGTCCAAGGATGTTTGCCATCACTGCAAGAAACCCGGTCATTGAAAACGTAACTGCAAGGAATATCTAGAGCAGTTGCGAACTGCGAAGGGTATGTTTTATATTGAAATAAATGTTTCACTTAATACTACTTCTTGGGTATTGGATACCGGATGTGGATCTCACATTTGCAATGATTTGCAGGTGATGACAAGAAGTCGCAAGCTTAGAATGGGTGAGACCCAGCTGAGGCTCGGAAATGGTTCTAGAGTTGAAGCCAAAGCTGTGGGAGACGTTTATTTAATTTTGCAGAACGATTTTAAGTTACTTTTGAGAGATGTTTTATTTGTTCCAGACTTGATTAAAAAGATTATTTATGTTTCTATGCTTGATAGAGATGGTTTTTCTTGCAATTTTGTGAATGGGATTTGCAATATTTACAAGAATGAATGTTTGATTGGAAATGGACAACCTGAAAATGATCTATATAACTTAAAATTAAAAGACGTTCCAATAAATTATGTTGATAAACCGGTAACAACGAACAAGAGGAAAATCGATAGTCAAAACCCGGCAAACCTTTGGCATGCTAGGCTAGGTCATATTTCATCAAGGAGGATGAACAAGCTAGTGGGAGAGGGCATGTTTGATATGTCTGATATTAACTCTCTACCTACTTGTGAGTCCTGCCTGAAAGGAAAAATGACTAAATCTCCATTCAAGGGAAAACCTGAGCGTAGTCAAAATCTGTTGGATTTGATCCATACAGATGTTTGTGGTCCATTTAGAATTGGTACTCAATTTGGCCACACCTACTTCATTACCTTACCTGATGATTATTCTAGGTATGGGTATTTATATTTAATGAAATATAAGTCTGAAGCATTTGAAAAGTTCAAAGAATTCAAGGCTGAAGTAGAAAACAAGCTAGGTAAAAGTATTAAAGCACTTCGATCGGATCGAGGTGGAGAATACTTAAGTACCGAGTTTTTGGACTATCTGGAAGAGAATGGGATTCTCTCTCAGTGGACTCCTCCTATGACACCTCAGCTTAATAGTGTTTCGGAGCGTCGCAATCGAACTTTGTTGGACATGGTTCGATCCATGATGAGCTTCACTGAGCTCCCACCTTCGTTTTGGGGCTATGCTCTTGAAACGGCGGTATTGTTGTTGAACAACGTCTACACTAAAGCAGTGAACAAAACACCATACAAGTTATGGAATGGCAAAGCTCCTAAGTATTCGTACTTGAGGATTTGGGGATATCCTGCTTACGTGAAGCAGACAGTGGGAGATAAGTTGGATAGTCGATCCACCTTATGTTATTTTGTAGGGTATCCGAAAAATTCAATCGAATATTATTTCTATCATCCTACTGAAACAAAAGTGTTTGTTTCAAGGAATGCCACCTTCTTGGAGAAGGAGTTCTTATTGGATAAGAAAGGCGAGATGATGGAACTCGAAGAAATTCGAGAAGAACCCAAGATACAAAATAATGATCCTACACCTCAGGAACCATTGATGGACACGCCTATACCTAGAAGATCCGAGAGAACTTCTAGACCTCCTATTCGATATGGTCTTCTTCTTGAAGGGGATCAAGATGAACCCGACGTTGGATGTGATCCAAGAAACTTCAAGGAAGCAATTTCTGATGCGGATTCAAATTTATGGCTTGAAGCTATGCAGTCGGAAATAGATTCGATGCATACAAACCATGTTTTGTCTTTAGTAGATCCTCCCGATGGAATTATTCCAATAGGGTGTAAATGGATCTACAAGAGAAAGCTTGGGCCTGATGGTAAGTTATTGACCTACAAGGCTCGATTGGTGGCGAAAGGTTATACTCAAAGACAAGGAGTTGACTATGATGAAACCTTTTCACCAGTTGCAATGTTCAAGTCCATAAGAATCCTTATTGCCATAGCTGCTTGGTATGAATATGAGATATGGCAAATGGATGTGAAGACTGCATTTCTTAATGGAAACATTAAGGAAGAGATCTATATGACGCAGCCTGAGGGATACACATCCATGGGAAGCGAGCATAAGGTATGCAAGCTTCAGAGATCAATCTATGGTCTCAAACAAGCATCAAGAAGTTGGAACCAGAAATTTGATGAAACAATAAAAGATTTTGGTTTCATCAAGAACCCGGAGGAACCGTGCGTGTACAAGAAAGTAGTTAAGGATGCTGTGACATTCTTAGTACTTTATGTTGATGACATCTTACTCATTGGGAATGATGTAGGGATGTTGCAGTCAACAAAGATATGGTTATCAGGTAGATTCTCGATGAAGGATTTGGGTGAGGCATCCTATATTCTAGGGATACAGATCTATAGAGATAGATCTAAGAGAATGATAGGACTCACTCAAGCAACCTACATCGACACAATATTGAAAAGGTTTTCAATGGATGGGTCCAAGAGAGGACATCTACCTATGTGTCATGGAGTTTCTCTATCCAAGTCCATGTGTCCCAAGACTGATGAAGAGATAGAGAAAATGACACATATACCATATGCGTCAGCCATAGGTAGTATCATGTATGGGATGATATCTACCAGACCGGATGTAGCATTTGCTCTGAGTGTCACGAGCAGATATCAAGCCAATCACTACAAGAAAAACTGGAAAGGACAACGGTTTTAATCCATTGTCGTAGGGGTCGAAAAACCGTTGTACTTTTATGTGTTGTCGTATGTATAACATACGACAATGGTTTATATCCATTGTGGATTCCAACATATGACAACAGATATGCAACATTAAATATCTGTTGTGGTACACACCTTTTGACCACGGTTTATAACCATTGTCTTAAGTTGTCTTCTACGACAGTTATAAACCGTTGTCTATGTTGGCATACCACACCTTTTGACCACGGTTTATAACCGTTGTCTTAAGTTGTATTTTACGACAGTTATAAACCGTTTTCTATGTTGGCATACGACAACAGATTTGCAACACTTTATATCCGTTGTCGTATGTTTAGAAATAACCACATTTTAAAAATGATGTCTTATGTAGGTTACGACAACATATATGCAACTTCTTATATCCGTTGTCGTTTGCTTATTATTCAACCACGTTTTAAAACCGTTGTCGTATGTTATTTTTAACAACAGTTTATAACCATTGTCTTAAATTGCCTTTCCGCAAGAGCTATTATTCACAATGAATTAAAAAACCATTGTCTATTTTAATTAGTGGTATATACCCATACAAAATAAAATATTTACTACATACATAAAATATGTGAAATAATATATATCTTCAAGTCTCAAAAGCTGTGACATACATCTAAATACTTTTATAGAAATTGTAGCGCTAGTAATTTCGAACCCAACATGTCATGGAAGTTGTACAAAAAATATAGATCTACTTATCTGACCAATTTACAAGTATTTTCGATCATGATTTTCAAAAACAGCTTCTCCTCAATTGTTAAGAGTTCGATCTTGAAACAAAGCGCTTCTCCTCAATTTCCCAAAACAGCAAGTTCATTCCACATTCCCAAAACAGCAAGTTCATTCCACAGCTTCATGCCCATGCCCGACATGACTTCCAGTCACCCGACAGCCAAAACTACAAGTAACAGCAAATATCAAATAGTGTTACAAGCCAATTACGAAATTATGGAGCAATAATGTCGAAAACAATTATGGATCAATAATGTCGAAAACAAAAATTACATAAGATCCCCAAAAAAAGAAGGGTTAGAAGAACAAATTACCTGTGTCAGAATGAAAAAGGCTCTCAGATTTAACTTGGAATGGCTACTCAAGCAACTCCCCATTACAATTCCCAAAAACAGCTTAAAAAATACTGAATCTTTCTGAATAGTAAACATCTCAAAGCAACAGGCCAAAATTCCACAGCCCACCTCAAGATTTTCTTTCCAATCAGTAAATGCAAAAAAAACAACAAACTAGCTTAGCTCACAAGCCCGAATGAACAAAATAAACCACCATTACCATCCCCTGCAACCTTTCTCAATCAGCTGGTTTGATTGGGCTCTTAAGCCGTTCATAGCAGAGTTTAACCTATCTCAACTATTATCTAACGAAAAATTTTCGGTTACGATCAAGCACAAAAAAATTATATATCACAAACCAAATACGATGATATCCTCATTCCGACATCATCATTTGGAGAACCATTTAAGAAGAACATACACGCTTTATTTTTCTTATCATGATAATCAAATAGACAGTAAAAAATTAAGTTGTGTAACATGGCAGCTAAAAATATTTCAGAGCCACACTAAAACATCCATTGAGTTCGTCGTACCCTGCACCACATCAAGTCTAAAGACTCCCACACACGGTTTCTTCCATGTTTTTTCCTTAGGTGATTATCTCTATTAAATATCAAACTTACATCCCTTTCTTTATGGAATTCAATCAAATAAGGCATCACCCAATCAATCTTAATCGAGACATGTTGCTTAAGTTGCTCATGTTTAATCTAACAGCAATCTTTCCATGTGGCCCAAGATACATCACATACAACTCAAACTCTTTCTTTGAAAATTTATCTCGTATCAATAATGCACAATCAATAGGAGACAACATACTACACTTCTTTAAATATGACAAAAATTCAGTACACTTCCAAACCTTATGCACCATCGGGCAGAAAAATAGACAATGACTCGTAGATGCTTCATGCACACCGCAAAACAGACAACAAATAGACATTAATGAATAGGACATCCTTTAGCGACGACCCCAGGTGCAGTGGGGAATGTAGCCAATGGATAGTGATCATCGGATTCATCAATTTCAGAGGGGGGAGACAGGGGGACTGTCACTTAGAGAGCCACAGCTCTAGACAGGGGGACTGTCACTTAGATAGCCACAGCTCTGGCCTCCATTGACAGGGCCATATTTGAACAAAAATTTGTTTAAAAATGAAAGATTTGAACCAAATTAATCTTGCATATAACCAAATTAAACAAAACACTTAAATACTCTGCCAACCGTCTTGTTATACCACTTCATAATTCAACAAACCTATAATGCACAACATGCATATGGAAAATATTCTACAAGTTTAGGCAAGACTTGGCCAGTAGAAGTAGCAACTAAGTGGACTCACCAATATTTATTATGTGAGCACAAACGACAAATAGCAACTAAGTGGACTCACCAATATTCTACATGCAAACGACAAAATCATCAGGTCCTGTAGGTCTTGGCATAAACATGCAGCTGGAGATTTAAATCTGATAAGCATAAAACAATACTTAATTCACACTGACAGTCATAGGTAGAGTACCTTATCTGTAAAATTTCCGTTGTTCGTCCATAAATATACGTACCTAGTAATGAATATAATCTTGTATGCATTCCGCCCATTCGAAACGAACTTCATTAATTTCTTCCATTGAGTACTCTGTTTTCACGAACTTCAAACCACAAATAAATTATATTATTACCCAAATAAATGTAAATGACTTTGGAAAAAAATAACAAAACAATTATTTGAGAAGATTTACTATAGCGGACAGTGAATGCTTTTCACTGTTAACATTTCCTTCAATAATATCTTTCATAAATCTCATCACATAATAACCACATTGTTTTGCATCTGGTTGTCAAGGACCCTGTGTAGAAGAAAGCAGAATGTCTCATCTATAAATAATATTTGTAGATGAATCACAAGTAGACATGCATACATACCTTTACTGTTTCCCATATTGCATGTTTTCTGCCTTTCCTTTCTTTGTTAGAATTAAACAATTTCAAGCTCCTTCATACATAATATTAACACATTAATGTTGAATCACATAATTAAGTCCTCGATAAAAACAAATATGTACTCACATATTCACTACATATTTCCAGTCTTCATAACGATTACGATGACTCAGTGGATCCAAAAAATAAACCATCTCTACGTAAGGATCAATAACAGTGAGAATCCAATGAAACCTATGCGTAACAATATATTATTAGTGCATACATTTCTCTAAACAGTTTCCAAAAATCAATTTCATATGATATTATAACATTTTCTTACCCAACATTAACTGGCACCAAAACTAGTTGATTTATCGATGAACCACTCAACCTATCTGCCAAAACAGTCGCTCTTTCATTGAAGTGTTCAATTTTACCATTTCTGTCAAGGTTGGTCACAAATGGAATGAATTGGATGGTGTGTGGATTCATGAACCTATATTTCTCAACATTGTTATCACTTTTCATCTTTCTGTAAAGATGCCTACCATTATCAACAGAAAAATGTTATTATGCTTAATTAATTAAAGTATGTACAACGTATATGCTAAAAAAATTAAGGTATAAAAGTTCATGTTAATTGAAAACCTACCAAATGTAAACAACCATACAATTGGCAGATACTGGCTCCAACTCATAAAAGGGAATGATGTCTTCAAGGTGCACAAGTAGTTCGTATTCTTCATCAAACAAATCATGATCTAAATTGATTGATATATTATTTTCCTCATCAAGAGCATGCTTGCAGAAAAAATGCAACATATTCAAGGACTTCGGTACATGCGATGCCAAAACAGTACTTGTTTTCTTCACATTTTTCTTCTTTCCATGCTTCTAAAAATTGCAAATGTAGATGTATATGTTAGGTACAGTTCACTAAATTTTATTGGACAAGTTAAGTCCAACTATAATATCATATTTACCTCATCCCGCATCAATACCAAGTACACAGGCCAAGCCACGTGAGAACCTACAGCATCACCAATAGTATCACATTCATTTGGAATTGGGAATGGCAGTTGTGCTGATTTCTCCACAGCCACATCAATGGCGATGCGCATACAATTTACGGGCAATGGAACTCCATGAAGTAAGTTACCACCTCCATTGACATGAACAATTGTACCGTATGAAACTACAATATTAGATTCCAGTGTCAACGTAACCAACTAGCCCTATAAAACAAAGTTTCATCATGTTATAAATTGATTCAACTCCCGGGTGACATTCATTGAATTACATAATAACAGTAGCGTAGGCAATACCTGCAAGAAATCGTCTTTGCTTAGAATTTGCATGTCATCATCAATGAAAGTTGCATAATATGGGGCACTCTTTTCTGTTTTGATTTTGTCTTCATTCCTGAGATGTAACTTTACGGAGCAACTACCTTTCTCTTCAATCTCAGAGGCGCATGCACCATTTTTTAACATTTCTTCCAACTTTTTTATGCGTTCATCTTGATCTGCAAGGCGAGTAGATTGTTCTAAAATCAATAGTTTTGCCTCTGACAACTTTTTTTTATGCTGCATCAATAAGTGTCCATCACCAGTAGGCCTCTTCCATAATGTACCAACATTAAAGTAGACAGTTGGAGTTATATGACCTCCAACACCCCTGACACGTCCACCATGCTCTTCTGAATCAAGTACATTTGAAAGGATATCCTTTTTTGACCCTTCAAATTGCAACTTACCATCCCGTTTTTTCTTCACATATTCATCCTGTCAAGCACAAGAAATTATTTTTTACCAAAAAACAGTTTAGTTGAATAAATACTATTGGATTCATGTACTTATTACATACAATCTTTTCTATTTTCATTTTCAGATCATCTCCTTCAACTTCACCCTCCTTATTCACCCGTCCTTTCTTCCAAATAAGAGCCCGATTGACATCATCATCATCACATAATTCACTTGCCTTCAAACAAGATAAAAAATATCAAATGATTGCCATTGTTATAGAAGATAGGCTATGAAAAAAATACTTACTATTTCATCAGCAAATTGTGCATAACCTTTACGGGAAAGCCGATGTGGGTATATGTTCTGCTTTCTTCTCTTCTTTTGCTCAGCACTTAAGTTCTAGATAATTATCCACATGTGTTAATGTATCGGTATATATAATAATGACATGTTAAATTGTTTTTAAGAAGTAATTAATAATCGATCTTACCATGAAGTCAACGGACATGCGAGTGATTACAAAGGAACTCCAATCATCCCGTGGAATACCGTAGCCACTTGGCGGTTCTTTCAACTCCTCTGGTTTATCAAACTTCGAGAAAATGAACTTCTCAGTTAGATGCGCCTTGTATTGCCGCCACTTACTATTCGCTGAATGCAAACAGCCCTTCCTCCAGCTTGGGCTAACATTGTATGTCAGCTGTAAAGAAAAGTATATATCAACCCACCCATACATAACATTTAAATTATTTAAACTGTCAAATACTTCTTACTTACATTAACTGATTCCCATATTAACTCTTTAACATCACTTGGAACTTGCTTCCAATTCTTGTAACTGATCTTAATCTTTTCTCGAGCGAGAACTCCTATATAACTCTGCATTTCAGCCGCAAACTCTCCTATTGGCTGTCCAATTTTATTGAACATTACATCCTTTCTAACTCCCTGCACCCTTTGCCTAACGACCTTATCCAAACGTGTACGTCCTCTAGAACTTCTTGTCATCTCGGTCTCAGTAGATTCCACCGGTTCTGCCTCATTGTTTTCAGCAGCTTTACCATTGTGATAACCCTTACGAAACTGTTCACGAGCTTCCATAGTGCCAGAAATTAGAAGATTATTCAATGCCAAATCAGACCTCAAGTTTCCCCAATGACAGTTCCTGCAAAAGTTGACATCTTCTTAGGCATACGTATTAAAACGAAATAAAGAGTGATAATGAAAACGAACTATAAATTTCAAGATAAAATACAAAGAAAATAAATTAACGAGATTTATATACTAAACAGTAAAAAAAGGATTTCAGTGGGTTACATTATGCATTGTCAACCCAAGTTCCATCACAAACTTCACGAATGCATGGTGGTTCATTTTCATCTTTTTCATCAACATTCAATGGTTCCATTGGTAGAAATCCTCTAGTAAAAGATTGATAATGAATTACAGAGTTTTCCAACACATCCTCAGATATGAATTCAATGTACTCCTTGGTAGGAGTAGTAAGTACAACATGCCATGTAGGATCTTGAGGATCTTCAATATAAAACACCTGCTTTGCTTGACTGGCTAAGATAAAAGAGTCAGATTTGAATCCAAATCTTTTCAAGTTCACCAACGTGAAACCAAGATCATCAACTTTAATACCGTTATTATTCTCAACCCAATTACATTTAAACATTGGAACTTGATATTTGTGGTAATCAAGTACCCATATCTCTTGAATGACTCCAAAGAAAATCATGTCTGACACAACTGGATGTTTGTGCTTTGCACTGGCAACTTGCATTGTTTTTGCAATTAAGCTTACTCCAGAGTTTTGAATAACTCGTGTATCATCACACTCTTTGGTATGATAATTTACCCCATCAATCAGATAGCTAGAGTACTTTAACACTTGATTGCTAGGTCCACGGGCTATCCACTTTAATCTTTCTGATATTTGACAGGTGGAATGACCAACACCACTTCCAACCTATATTTCACAATGTGATAAATTTTATCACGAACTTCAAAACTTCTATTTCAATGCTTATGACACTTACACGGTCACGTAACAAGTTAGCAAACGCGCGGTTGTGCTCATCTTGTAACCACTTTTTGGACTTAGCTTTATTGGGAAATTTTTCATTCAGAAATGTCATGTGTTCCCTAATAAAAAAATAAATGTGTTTATGTTAAACAATAGATCAAAAAAGTTGAAAGAAATTACTAATAAGTTAGAGAAATTACTCGATATATGGATCAACGTCAACATCATTTTCCAACACATAGCGATGCGCTTGATGCAACTCATCAAGGCTAGTGGAGTACACTACGGCACCAGATAAAGGCCTAGTAAGTTGTAATTGTCGATGCCTTGTTGGGATCCCAATTGTATGAACGTTAGACATGTAGTCGGAGCAAAATTCCACAGCCTCTTCAGCAACGTAACATTCGGCTATACACCCTTCCGGCCGATTGCGATTTCGCACATAGCCTTTCAAGATCTTCATGAATCTTTCAAATGGGTACATCTGCCTATACCAAACAAGTCCACACAATTTTACCTCCCGCACAAGATGGACAGTTAAATGAACCATTATATCGAAAAACGATGGTGGAAAATATTTTTCAAGCATACACAATAGGGTAACAATCTCTCTTTGCAGACCATCCAACTTTGAGACATCTATCACTTTATTGCATAAAACATTGAAGAACCCACACAACCGGATGATAGTATCTCTAACATGTTTAGGCAAGACATCGCGGATGGCGATTGGAAACAATTGTTGCATCAAAGTGTGGTAGTCATGTGACTTGAGGCCAAAAAGTTTTAAGTCCTTCATTGACACCAGATTTTTAACATTGGAGGAGTAACCTGTCGGGACTTTCATTCCAAACAAAGAATTGCAAAGTTTTCTTTTCTCAGTCCTACTTAGTGTAAAACAAGCTGCTGGCAAAAAAGTTCTATTCTCCTCCGTCTTTGGTGCCAAATCAGTCCTCACATTCATCTCCACAAGGTCTAGTCTAGCGGCTACCCCATCCTTTGTTTTTCCTGGAACATTAAGTAGCGTACCAATAAGACTTTCACAAACATTTTTTTCAATGTGCATCACATCAAGCACATGTCGAACATGTAGATGTTTCCAATACTCTAGTTCAAATAATATGGATTTTCTTTTCCAACATGATTTTGTTTCCAACTCCTTGCGCTGAAGCTTCCCACTCATTTTTCCCGCACGATAGTTAATCTTATCAACTCTTTCCAACACTTCAAGCCCAGTTAATGGTTTTGGTGCGGGGTTAAACTCTTATTTCCCATTAAAAGCTTTTTTTTGCCTTCGGTAAGGATGATTTCTAGGAAGAAACCTTCGATGACCTGTATATGACATTTTTCTACTATGCTTCAACCTGGTCGAATATGTTTCTTCCCCACAGATAGGGCATGCTTGATATCCTTTCACAACACAACCTGACATGTTCCCATAAGCAGGAAAATCATTGATTGTCCATAGTAAGACAGCTCTGAGCGAGAAATATTCTTTCCGATATGCATCATATGCATCAACACCTATCTCCCATAAACATTTTAAGTCATCAACTAGAGGTGCTAAATAAACGTCAATATAATTTCCAGGTTGTTTGGGTCCAGAAATAAATAAAGTCAGCATCATAAATTTTCTCTTCATACACAACCATGGAGGAAGGTTGTAAGTGATCATCACAACTGGCCAACAGCTATATGCAGAACTCATCAAACTATGGGGATTGATCCCATCTGCTGATATGGCCAATCTAAGATTTCTTGACTCCGATGTAAAATCCGGCCATTTGTGATCCACTACTTTCCAAGCCGGCGAATCAGCTGGATGACGCAAGTATCCATCACAAATTATTTTATCAGCATGCCAAGTTAACTCTTTAGACACCTCTTTGTTCCGAAATAATCTTTGAAATCTAGGAATAGGTGGGAAGTACCAAAGAACCTTTGCAGGAGTACCTTCATTCACCACAGAATTATTACCCAACTTCCACCTAGACATACCGCAAATAGGACAATTGGACAAGTACTCAAACTCTTTCCGGTACAAGATACAATCATTAGGGAAAGCATGTATTTTCACATAATTCATTCCTAATGCACTGAAGCTTTTCTTTGCATCATAGTAGGATAAAGGCAATTCATTGTGATCAGGAAGCATTTCTCCTAACAAACTTAGCAAGTCAGTGAAACTTTTATCGCTCCAACTATATTTTGCTTTCAAATTAAATAATTTCACAAGTGCTGTTAACTTTGTAAATTTTGTGCATCCAGAGTATAAAGGTTTCTCGGAATCTTCAAGTATCTTATGAAATTGGCTTGGATTCTCAGCATAGCTATCATATGCATCATGTACCATATCTATAGTTTCCTCGGCAAAATATTTGTGTTCAATTGGTCCTACTTGATCACTATCATTCATTGGGTTCTTGACCGTAGATCTTTCCCCGTGCCAAATCCATGTATGATATGTTAAATCCATGCAATTAGAACACAAATGTGCCCTTATAGTGCGAACATCTTTCATCTGTAGATTACCACATCTTGTGCAGGGGAAAGGTATTTCATTTGGATCGTTGGCATTTTGCATTGCAAATTGCAGAAAAGATTCTACCCCAACCTCATATTCATGTGATAATCTGTTCTTTGACATCCAAGCTTTGTCCATTACTCATACAAATAAGCAACCAGCACTGAGTCTAATCCTTCAAAACTTAAAAAAAATTAATCAATGTTTTATCATTCAATTTTGTTGAAGAAATATACCAGTTAACACTAGTTTCTAATCTTTATAATAAAATCCTTAAATATTGATCTAATCCACCAATCAACGGACTATGGAAAAATAAGGAAAGAACTAATTCTACTAATGTCCAATATTTGAGTGAAAAGGAGCGAATTTCTCAGAAAAACAAATTTTATGATTTGATATTCAACCTAGAACATAATGAAAAATTTTGAAAAGAATTCAATGGCAAAGAAAACAGTAACAAAATAGAACCATTTTTTGATGTTCATATTTCAAAAATCAAAAATAAGAAATGAAGAAGAGGATTGTCTTACCAGCAGTATACCACAGACAAGATTCACAGATCAGTTCCCATCCACAGAGACATTGGCACTGAAGTTATCTAACACAGCTGGAAATAATCCTGTATCAATTTAGAACACGCACCATTATGGCCAAGAAAACACACAGAGAAGTATGAACATTTTTTATGAAAAGTATTGGTTGCCAAGAAAACATTACTTGATGGGCAGAATTGTTGGCGTAGCTAGTTGCACCATCAACTTCCTTCACTCCCATAATATATGACTTTTCTTTGAAATTTTTCTGCGGTTTTCAAAATTTGATTGTGATGTTAATCTTCCAACTCACTTCTTCTATTTATAGTGATCGAGTTACATTTTTTTTCTTTTTGAGAAATTTTATACATTAATTATCTAATTAAAACTACTTGCCTAGTTGATATACGGTTGTTCTTTGACGACCTTGTCAAATAGTCTAATTTGACAGCAAATGTCAGAATTATTTAACTGTTGATTCTTGGGAATCATCAATCCCGTCAAATGACTAGTTGTAATATAAAATATGAGCTACAAGATATTGAAACAATTAATTTAATTACAAATTAATAATACTAGTATTCCATACTTTGCCACTTTTGGAAAGGAAAATTGAGTGCAAGATAGATATAAATTAAAAGAGATCTGGTACGGGGATTGGATACAAACAATTGTTGTTTGAGAGTGTTATTTTAATTTCTATGTATTTTGTGTAAGATATATATTTGATCATATGAATTCAAAACAAAAAAATATTTGGGTCTACTAGATGATCACATGCATAAACATCTTGTATATATAAAAATGCATAAAAAGTAAAATTGCAGATGTAACATGCATAAACTTAACAATAAAGAAATATATATACTTTTATGGAATCACCATTCGAGATTAATTCAATTATTATTAGCTTCTAGTTATTAATCTTTTTTAATGTACTATAAATCACTGCCAAGAGGAAAATCTATTATATCTCAAATTTATGAACCATATATGATTATAATTAATTATTAATGCATGGCACTGTCATTTATTGGTTAAGTTGTTTTAACTATCACCTTTATAATTCATGTACTCTTTTAATGACATCTACATTTCTAAGATAAAATTATCTGTTTTGTCCAATAAAATTGTCACATTTTATTAGTTTTCTTTAATACACGATTCATGTATAATCAGTTAATCTACCAAAATTGATCAGACATTAGACACTCAGATCTCAAGTTTGAATCTAGACATTAGACACTCAGATCTAGCTAGTTTCAGTTTTGGTGGACTAAATTTTAAATACACACATCGATCTAGGTAAATAAGGAGCAAATCGATGCTAGCTAAATTCTTGTTTTCAGAAAATTATACAAAATCAATTCAGTTGTATCATCATAAAAAATGTTCATACTTTTAGATATAAAAGACTAAATTAAATCCAAAAAATAAAATCATAGGAATTATTTGGGCGATTCAGTGGATTTGCAACCAAAACTTGTAATTTTAAAAACACTAAACACAAACTCATGAAAAATTTCTTCGAGGAGGAGATCTGCCCCTAATGGGTCGGTTCTGATTATCAACATTAGCCGATTTTTTTTCCAATAAAAGAATCATTCATCACAGGATAAACTGAATTTAGTAATCAGATACAGGGAAAAAATTTCTTCACTGACCTTTTTCTCCTCAACCAAGCGCAAAAGTTATGGGATTTCTCTAGAATTCTACACCAGAACTCGTCATTACCGAGCCATTGTTTGAGGGGGCACTCTTTCAATTGATTACTTCACTCTTTTAAATGGATGCGCACGCCTACATTTATCCTCTGCCTCCTCTGTCGTGGATCCCTTGGCAATTCCAATGGCCTCCACTGTCAAAAAATCGAGCAAGTCAATCCAAAACGCGAAACCAAAAGTCACGTGCATCTTGAAGAAGACCGCAAGCAACACCAGTGTTCCACTTTTGCTTGCAACAGAAAGAGATGATTAGAATGAATGGACTAAGGGAAGTACTCTAATTGCTGCCAATGACTTGGCTTCATTGTTACACGCCGAAAGTAGAAAGCTGTTTCTCAACGATGTGGAGGAATATCTGGACCAAGTTGAGCGAAAATTCTCATCAAGGGAGTGTGAAAACTCGATTGCTGGGATGATGTACAGAGTGAAAAAGGTGAGCGACTGGCTGGATTTGATAGTAAATAAAGAGGGAAGTCTTCGAAAAGATGGTGGAAGATTGAGTTCTATTGATTTGGAAGATTCTAAAATCGAAATTTTTGGGAGACTGAGGAACAAGATTTACGCGATCTCGATGAAGAACATCGAGCGGACAGCAATGGCTTTTGAAACCAACAGAAACTGATCAAAAAAGTGTACAAATTTCACATTGTGTATGGATCAAGGATTGGCTATGCAGCAAGATTTGTTGATGTATATAGAATTAGCTGCAGTTAGAACCAAGATGCGGTACTATAACTTCCTAAGGCAGTGGTTCTAATTATAACTATAAAGTTTAAAAATTTGCAATTTTTATACTTGATGAAGTTTTATTCTAAAAAATTATATAATAACATCTCAATGAATACCAACTTTAATTCTAGTAAAGAAAAAAAGGCAACTAATTGTATTGTATTAAAGAAGGCCACACTTCTAGCTATAACACATAGTACATTATTGAAATTTAAGAAAGAACCAAATGGCCAACTTCTGTCACCATGCCTCCTCTAAGCACAGACCCACCATTATCATCATCTTCTTCTTCTATCACAGGTACGTACTCTATACGTATTTCTTTTCCATTCTTTTTCTTTCAAAAATATATAGTCAATTTTTTTTGTTGATAAACAACACACATTGTACAAGGAAACCAAAGAGTAACATGAGTTTTGTGGTATGAACTCGAAAACAATATCACAGGCAATGGTTTTACACAAACGGATGAGCTAATAAAAGAACCCAAAAAAAAACACAAAATAGAGTCTCGTTTTTCACCTTTTCTCGACATTCACCTAAAACCCAAACAACAATAAATCTAGACTCTCAACATCTACTAAAAATACCTAGAAACATGAGCCCGAAGAAAGAGAAGAAAGCAACAAAACTTACACGTGAAAGTCGCGACACTGAAGCTCCGATCCAAGCTTTAAACTCACGATTGAAGTCACGATTGCCGTTGCCAAGGCTTGGGCTAGGTGCAAAGAGGTCGGACAACCATTTTTCGGCGATCCATCGGCGCCGGAGGTGAGCTGGGTTGAAGGGGGCGAAGGGTTTGGCTAGGGATTGGGTTTCTCTCGATTCTTCTTAAGGCAGACGTAGTATATGGGTTAATGTTATATGTATTATATTTTTTAAATATTATTATATTTTTTAAAATATTAAAAATAAAAAATAAATAAATAAATAAATAACAAGGACAACAGATTACAATCTGTTGTCTTAGACCTTCAGAAAAACTCTAATAGACAACGGTTTTTAAAACCGTTGTCATAGAAAATCAAAAACGCGCTCATTGACAATGGTTTTTAAAAACCGTTGTCATAGAACATCAAAAACGCGCTCATTGACAACGGTTTTTAAAAACCGTTGTCTTTGACGAATATAAGACAACGGATTTTTAAAAACCGTTGTCTTTTTAATTAAAAATACGGTTAACGACAACGGTTTTTGTAAAAACCGTTGTTAAAGGCAAAAAGACAACAGTTTGTGTATAAAACCGTTGTCTTTTCAGTGTTGTTAATGAGCATATTTGTTGTAGTGAATCCCGGTCAAATGCATTGGAAAGCCGTGAAGGACATTCTTAAGTACTTACGAAGGACTAAGAATATGTTCATGGTATATGGAGGAAGAGAATTGAAATTGAAAGGCTATACCGACTCTAGCTTCCAAAGTGACGTGGATGACTCGAAGTCAACCTCTGGATTTGTGTTCATGCTCAATGGCGGTGCTGTCTCTTGGAAGAGTTTCAAGCAGGACACCACAGCGGATTCCACCACTGAGGCAGAATACATTGCGGCATCAGCTGCTGCTAAAGAGGCCGTTTGGATGAGGAATTTCGTCCAAGAGTTGGGCGTCATTCCTGAAGTTGTTGGTCCAGTCCCGGTGTACAGTGACAACATGGGTGCCGTTGCTCAGGCAAAGGAACCAAGGTCTCATCAAAGATCCAAACACGTACTGAGGAAATACCACATCATCCGGGAGATCGTGGAAAGAGGAGACATCACTGTCGAGAGAGTGGCCTCTGCAAACAATATCACTGATCCACTTATTAAGCCCTTGCCAGGACCATTATTTGACAAACATCGCGAAGCAATGGGACTGCGTAGTATGACTAGTTGGCTTTAGGGCAAGTGGAAGATTGATAGAGTGGGTGCCCGGTGAGCCAACTTGTGGCTAAGGGCTTTTATGACTCTATGTATAAACAATCTTTTGTTTAATATAATTTACACTTTTATAATGGCATTTACTTTATCTTTTATCATATTATTATGTTGTGACATACTATAAGATGTTTAGATGAAGACCTTGGATATACTATAGTGTATGTAAGATGTGGTGGCACATGGGGATGGCTATCATGAAACACATCTTATAGTCACTGTATATTCTAAACAGTTCCTAGTCGATTGAGCCGTCCGTTAATAAGGATAAGGATCGCTCGAGATTGAGACTAGCATTTGCGATGCCGAGTACCACGTTTCATTGGTATGGAACATAGAGATGTTCAAAGCATGCAAATGGATATTCATACGATGAATGATCGAACTACCCTATCCGGACTTTCCAAGTGGTTATCACTTATCGAGTGGATAAAGTCCGCGGTTTTTGGTTGTACACCATTAGTCCTTACTACTTGAAACATCATTGAGACTCTATATGCTAGTAGTGTACTTTGACTCGTTTACCGACTCTATTGGGGTTATCAGGTGTCGGGATTGGGTACAGTTACGACACATATAGGAGTCGATGCTTTGTTGTCAAGGATTCACCACATACTTGCGAGTGTGGATATCCTATGCAATCTGAGGAGATATTAGTGTGACGAATCTCTGGCCAGAGTACATGATGTGTTTTAAGAAATGGTTTCTTAGTAGCAAATGCGATGTCACTATTTGATCTTCAAGATGCATTGCATAGTTATCGAATCTCGAACGACTCTCAATTTACCAATGGTTGTTTATTTGATCGGGATATATGGATGAAGGGACCGTACTGTACGCTAACCAAAATCTATTGGTTCTTGCAGGCACTATCAGTGATACCTAGGGAATCATGGGGCGATGTTGCTAGGCGCTCTTACCATGATTCGATGGGCAAGTCGGAAATTGTTGTTCCGAGTCACAAGAAGTTGTGATCCCACGGCTAGCTGTATCCCTGAACCATTGAGGGTCACACAAGTAATGGATTTTTAATCCCCGTTGAGATAGTTAAATTTAAAGAGTTAAATTTAATGAACAAAGAAGTGGGACTTCTTATTTAAGATTAGAGGGAGTAAGATTTCCTAAAATGACATAGGGATGGGCATTTTTGGAAATCACTGAATTCGGATTCAGAAAATTTATCTTGACTTTAAATGATGCAGAAATGGTTTCTGTGCACATTGGTGAAATTGGTTTATCAATCTGAGTCACGATGAATTTTATATTAATTTTTGAACATGCGGGCTTTGCTTTTCAGGCTTGAACTTATGACTAATGGGCCCTAAGCTGTTAGCAGCCCACATTATAAATAAGTTATTGCAGTATAAAAATTACACAACAGAGGTCACAATTTTCGAAAACCCTAGCTGTTTTTCTCTCTAAGTGGCCGCCCCCCTCTCCCTCTCTGCTCGAAAATTCCAGCCTGTGAATTTTGAATTTGCAGTCTGGTTTAACGGATCAAATTCGTTAATTCTCTTCGTAGAAACTTCTGATAGATTTTCGAGTGCAATCTATCAGAGGGATTCGAATTCCATTCGTGGACCTGATTGAAGAATTGTTCGTCCATCAGTTCCTGGGATATACAACAAGAGCAGAGTAATCTGTTGGTGTCCATAATCTCGTTTCGAGATTGGAGGTAAAAATTTAATTGTGATTTAATTTTTACACGCACAATTTAATCGTAAAGTTTTGATACCCATTATGGAATCGTTCCATATACAAATTTTAAACTTTCGCTGCACCGGGTATCAATTCTGATTGATCTGATCACCGTTTTCCAACAAATGAGCATGCACTAGGAGGAAGATATGTTTTTTTCTCACCAAATTCAGGTCTCAATTCAGGCCTAACTCCTATTTGAAGCATGTACAACCTAGCTGCCACATTGTCCTTAGTTTTTCCTTTAACATTCATCAAAGTATTAATGAGGGATTCAAAAACATTCTTCTTGATGTGCATCACATCGAGACAATGTCTAACATGCAGGTGTTTCCAATAAGGAAGATTGAAAAAAATTGACTTCTTCTTCCAACATTTTCTGAAATCTGTTGCTCCTAAATCCTTTTCCTTTGTACTGCCTTCCACATTATTCTCCTTCTCCTTCTTTCTCTTTTTACCTTTCACAATGATCTTCTTTCAAACTCACACTTTATGTTCGAAAGCTTGTCATATAAGGTAACCCCAGATAATGGTGTAGGTGTTTCTCCATGTTCTTCTACGCCATTGAACTCCTTAGTTTGCCTCCGATAGGGATAAAACCGTGGTAAGCATCGTCTATGACCAAAAAATGACATTTTCCTTCCATTTTCCAAATGCTTTGCATAAGTATTTTCTCCGCATACTGGACATGCAAAATAACCATGTGTAGTACATCCACTAAGGTTACCATAGACAGGAAAGTCATTGATGGTCCATAATAAAACTGCTTTAAGAGTGAAAAACTGTTTTCGATAAGCATCATAGACACCATCAACTCCTTCCCACAATCATTGCAAATCTTCAACTAGCACATCAAGGTATACATCTATATCGTTACCTGGTTGTTAAGGTCCCGAAATGAGCATAGTTAACATGATGAATTTCCTCTTCATGCACATGTTTGGAGACAGATTATATGTGGCCAACATGACTGGCCAGCAGCTGTACCGACTACTAAGGTTGCTATGAGGATTAATGCCATCAGCTGCAAGTGCTAAGCGAAGATTTCTTGGCTCACTTTCAAAGTCGGTCCACATATGATCAACCAACCTCCAAGATGGTGAATCAGATGGATGACGTAACTGACCAGCAACTCTTGTGGTTTCTTTATGCCAAGTTAAATTTTTTAAGGTCTCTAAAGATTTATACATACGTTTGAATCTTCGTATGGGGGGAAAATACCACATCACCTTGGCAGGAACACCTTTCTTCTCAATGTTCTTTTTGGTTAGATTCCAACACGACAAGCCACATTTAGGGCAGCTTACACAGTATTTATATTGTTTTCTATAAAGGATGCAATCATTGGAACAAGCATGGATCTTTTCATGACTCAACGACAAACAACTCAATGTCTTTTTTGCATCATAAGTTGAGGATGGCAGATTGTGATTATCTGGTAGCATATCCCCAAAATCAATTAATAGATCTGAAAATAGAGCATCACTCATCCCATGCCTTGCTTTGGTATTGTACAGTTTCACTAGTGCACTCAACTTTGTGTAACGCTTACATCCATTGTACAATGGTTTCTCTGCGTCCTCCAAAAAATTCACAAGTTCTTCTGGATTTTCTGTGTAGTTCTCGTATGCTGCCTCACACATATTAGTTGTTTCAAAGTCTTTGTGATAATCATCAGTTGGATCCTGGTTGGTACTCCAATTTACTCTATCATTTTCGGCAGACTCGCCATGCCAAATCCAATTGACATAATTTTGACTAAAACCATGAAAAAAAATATGCTCTCGAATCGACGTAACCGGTCCTTTTTTCAGATTTATACATTTGCAACAAAGACAATGAATAAAATTTGGGTCAACGTGGAGATTTTGCAAACAACTGCTGATGAACTGTTCAACACCCTCCTGATACTGTTTAGATCTTCTATCCGAGCGAATCCAAGATTTATCCATAATTCACAACTTATCTTCAACAAACAATTAAATTTATGATATTTATATATAATAACAAATACTAAAAGATTAATATACAAGAATCATGAATGATTTCCACTTCAAGCACTAGTTACTTGGTTTTTCAAAACCAAAGGGATTTTTTAAAAAATGGATGGCTTGCAACCACCTCTATAGCGCAAAACATCAATGTGACTCCAAAAATCAATGCTAATTTTAGGAATAGTTCTAGAAAAAAAATTTAAATTCAAATATTACCGAGCCAAGCTCAAATACAGGAAACTGTTTTCAAAATCAAGAATGAATACTTTTGGTTTCAAAGTCAAAACTGGAAATTAATTTTACTAGTGAGCAGAAATAAAAAATAGAATATGCGAAATATTAATTTATTTAAACAGAAAATGAGCAAGGAAGGATGTATCTAATCTAATTCAGAAAATGCATTGCCACTAAGATTAACAGGGAAGGACCACTAAAACATGATTGCTACAAGAAGATATTCACCACAACGAAACTTATAACCACTATGACAATAAACTTACTTTTTCAAGCACAAAAGCTAGGAAATTAATTTAACAGTCGTATCGAGCACAATTACTAGCATAAGAAATGAAATTCCCAATGAGAACAATGAATCATCATATAATCAAAATATTGTAAGCACATGGAGAAAATATGCGACCAGGTTTAATTTCAAAGCACATTAAAGGTCCACCGAAGTAGAAAAAGTTCTAAAAATTCCTGCTTTTGTTGCGGCAGTGAAGTTTGCTGCTTATACAAGTTTCGTAGTCTTTTAACTTCTCTCTTGAGCACTTAATGCTCCACTATAGAAACATCCAGAAAGTTAAAATCAGATTCCATAAAAAACTTGTCCAATGTGTAGTGCAAGAATCCATGTTTAGAGTTGTTAGATTGAGGTGCGAGCGACTATAGTGCTGGAAAAAAAAAAACCAGATGGAGTGGTAACTATCAGAACTGTAGATTGTTTAGCAAAGAAAGCAACAAAAAATAATTTACTAGAATTATATTGTGGAATGATTCAGGCATGTCCAGTGTTGGGATCCAACACTCCAAAGACCAAACGAATTGACAGGTAACTTTTTTTCAGTGTTTCCTCCATTCAGACTGTCATCTACTCAGTATCACTTTCCCATTCTATTTTGCATCAAACCCTTACACGTTACTTAACTTGTCCCCAAGCCCCTACATGAAAAACTCTCTAACCAAAGACCAAAGCTGTTTCTAACCACAATGGCATAGAATATACTCACGTAAAAATGGTTGTTACTTGAAATAGCAACTCGCACAAATTATTTGACACCATGCCCAAGCTATTGTGTGACACAGAAACTCATGCATTCTAAACAACTAAAGCTAAGCGCTTTAAGAAATAGTAGAATTATGAAAACTATGATGTGGCGACTAACTCACAGTCATTTCCTTTAAGAAAAAAGGCTAACATTTGACATTTCTCTATTTTCAAAACACCTAAAGCTCTAGGACCACAATATGCTTTATAATTTTCAATGTTCAAGGTACATATTTGTGGCAACCACTCAAGAAAAAAATACCAGTATTTTAAAGTAAAACCCAAACTGAAACAAAATCTAGCCTACAGAATGTTAAAAAAACCAAATTCCTCCACAGATAAACTATATTTACACACACACACACCACTACACATACAACACTCCTCTATATGCGCAAGAATAACTATATAGATAGAGTATCAAAATAATGCAGCTAACACAAATGGAACAGAGATACGATGAATCAAATCAAAAGCTGAATTACTAAAGAATTTTTTTTAATGGGAACAAAGCTTAAAGAACACATTTGCTTGCGGACCTAAACACAGAGATATATAGGGTTCGTCCTTTGACTAGAAAAACTAAATAGGATAATTTATGATGATTAACCTTGCACTTCAAAGATTTAACTAAATGGTCATTTCTCATATGGTGAAAAAGCAGTTAGGCCGTGAGAATTATTTTCATTCATCATAATCTCCCAGATGAGGCACCTATCACTCGTCACAATCAAGGTAATACTTACAGTAGATTTTAAGAGTCCATGAACACAAATGCGCAAGAATATGAAACAGAGCAACGTGAATTATGCCCCCTGGAGACACACACTACTCACCCGATCGTCGAACATTTATGCTAATTAGGTACAAATTTATAATGCATGTCGTTCAATCTCTAAAATATTTTAATCAAGACGAAATTAATGATGGCTAATATTTAAGTTGAATGAATCAATAGAGAAGGATTTTGTTCGGCAAAGAAGGTTCAGAGATAGAAAAGGAAACATACTTTCTGCACTGAAATCTTCCAAACATGTAAAACCTAAATTGAAAGAAAAATAGAGAGATTCAGACCTTTTGCTTTCGAAATAGGGTGTTGGCATCGGTTCCCGGCGGTGGTTGATGGGGGGCGGCTGAAGAAGAAAGGGATCGAGCAGCTAGCTAGGTTTTCTTTCCCACGACGAAGAAGAAAGGGGATCGGATATTGTTTTGTTTTTTCACAAGTGTTGAGGTCAAAATATCCGGTTAATTTTTACTTCATCAATTATAATAAAAAATATTAATTTTTTTACTTTTTACTTCAGCAATAATAGTGTGCTGAAGTAAAATAATGTCCAAAATAATTAGTGAAGCCCGCGTTTTTCAAGTACCGAAGTAAAAGATTCGTTTTTACTTCATCTGGGTTAGTACCGAAGTAGATTGTTACCTTTTACTTCGTATTTACTAATTGGCGAAGTAAAAACTGAAGAAGTAAAAGACACATTTTCTACTAGTGTGTAGATGACTCCTACTTCAAGAAGTTTCAAAATTTCAGCCTTCACCACCTCCATCATAGGTGGGTTCAAATTTCTTTGCGCCTGATGCAAAGGATTCGCTCCTTACTCCATCAGAATTCTGTGCATGCATGTAGAAGGGCTAATTCCCTTGATGTCTGCTATGGTCCACCCAATAGCAGTCTTGTGCTCCCTTAGAACTTTGACCAATTGCTCCTCTTGTTCGGCTTCCAAACTGTTGGAGATTATGACTGGTAATTTTTCTCCTTCTCCAAGGAAAGCAAACTTCAGATGTTTGGGAAGCGTCTTCAGTTCAACAACTGGTGCCTGCAAAACAGATGGGATGCGTCGAGTATTAGAAATTGGTAAAGATAATTAATAAAAATTACCTAACTGAGGTAGCTCAGGAGCACTGTTCAGAATGTTCTCAATTTCTTGTGCTTCTTCACTGCATCCAATTCCATCATCCTGCAGAATGGGTGCTGTAATAGCCACCTCCAGCTCATCTTTTCCTGCATGCTCATAATAATCTTGTGCCAAGTAATCCACAATATCAACAGAATATACACAATCATCACTGTCAGGAAATTTCATGGAATCATAAATATTGAATTTCACAACCTCTCCATCAAATTTCATAGTGAGTGTCCCACTGTGAACATCAATTTTAGTCATAGATTTTTTTAAGAATGGTCTGCCTAACAGTATAGCACTATTGTGATAACCGTTTTCTATGTCGAGCACATAAAAATCCGCAGGAAATACTAAGTTATTCACTTTCACTAACACATCTTCTACTATTCCCCTAGGGTATGCATTAGATCTATCAGCTAACTGTATAACAAATTTAGTTTTATTCAAAGGACCAAGTTTCAAGGATGCATAAATAGAGTATGGAATAACATTGATTGATGCTCCTAGATCTAACATGGTATTCTCAAGTCTAACATTCCCTATAGTGCATGGGATAGAAAACATACCTGGATCCTTGCATTTTGCGGGCAATTTTTGTTGGATCACAACAGATACATTCTCACCAACTCCGCTTTTTGACAACCCTTCAGTGTCTGTTTCCTCTTTTCTGTGCACAATTCCTTCAAAAACTTCACATATCCAGGTGTTGGAAAACGGTGATCAGATCAATCAGAATTGATACCCGGTGCAGCAAAAGTTTAAAATTTGTATATGGAACGATTCCATAATGGGTATCAAAACTTTACGATTAAATTGTGCGTGTAAAAATTAAATCACAATTAAATTTTTACCTCCAATCTCGAAACGAGATTATGGACACCAACAGATTACTCTGCTCTTGTTGTATATCCCAAGAACTGATGGACGAACAATTCTTCAATCAGGTCCACGAACGGAATTCGAATCCCTCTGATAGATTGCACTCGAAAATCTATCAGAAGTTTCTACGAAGAGAATTAACGAATTTGATCCGTTAAACCAGACTGCAAATTCAAAATTCACAGGCTGGAATTTTCGAGCAGAGAGGGAGAGGGGGGCGGCCACTTAGAGAGAAAAACAGCTAGGGTTTTCGAAAATTGTGACCTCTGTTGTGTAATTTTTATACTGCAATAACTTATTTATAATGTGAGCTGCTAACAGCTTAGGGCCCATTAGTCATAAGTTCAAGCCTGAAAAGCAAAGCCCGCATGTTCAAAAATTAATATAAAATTCATTGTGACTCATATTGATAAACCAATTTCACCAATGTGCACAGAAACCATTTCTGCATCTTTTAAAGTCAAGATAAATTTTCTGAATCCGAATTCAGTGATTTCCAAAAATGCCCATCCCTATGTCATTTTAGGAAATCTTACTCCCTCTAATCTTAAATAAGAAGTCCCACTTCTTTGTTCATTAAATTTAACTCTTTAAATTTAACTATCTCAACGGGGATTAAAAATACATTACTTGTGTGACCCTCAATGGTTCAGGGATACAGCTAGCCGTGGGATCACAACTCCTTGTGACTCGGAACAACAATTTCCGACTTGCCCATCGAATCATGGTAAGAGCGCCTAGCAACATCGCCCCATGATTCCCTAGGTATCACTGATAGTGCCTGCAAGAACCAATAGATTTTGGTTAGCGTACAGTACGGTCCCTTCATCCATATATCCCGATCAAATAAACAACCATTGGTAAATCGAGAGTCGTTCGAGATTCGATAACTATGCAATGCATCTTGAAGATCAAATAGTGACATCGCATGTGCTACTAAGAAACCATTTCTTAAAACACATCATGTACTCTGGCCAGAGATTCGTCACACTAATATCTCCTCAGATTGCATAGGATATCCACACTCGCAAGTATGTGGTGAATCCTTGACAACAAAGCATCGACTCCTATATGTGTCGTAACTGTACCCCAATCCCGACACCTGATAACCCCAATAGAGTCGGTAAACGAGTCAAAGCACAGTACTAGCATATAGAGTCTCAATGATATTTCAAGTAGTAAGGACTAATGGTGTACAACCAAAACTGCGGACTTTATCCACTCGATAAGTGATAACCACTTGAAAAGTCCGGATAGGGTAGTTCGTGAAAGAGTAGGTGCCCGGTGAGCCAACTTGTGGCTAAGGGCTTTGATGACTCTTTGTATAAACAATCTTTTGTTTAATATAATTTACACTTTTATTAATGGCAATGACTTTATCTTTCTTCATATTGTTATATTGTGATATACTATTGTTGTTTTGATAAAGACCTTGAATATACTATAGTGTATGTAAGATGTGGTAGAACATGGAGATGTCTATCATGAAACACATCTTATAGTCACTGTATATTCTAAACTGTTCCTAGTCGATTGAGCCGTCCGATAATAAGGATAAGGATCGCTCGAGTTAGAGACTAGCATTTGTGATGCAGAGTACCACGTTTCATTGGTAAGGAACATAGAGATGTTCGAAGCATGCAAATGGATATTCATACGATGAATGATCGAACTACCCTATCCGGACTTTCCAAGTGGTTATCACTTATCGAGTGGATAAAGTCCGCGGTTTTGGTTGTACACCATTAGTCCTTACTACTTGAAACATCATTGAGACTCTATATGTTAGTACTGTGCTTTGACTCGTTTACCGACTCTATTGGGGTCATCAGGTGTCGGGATTGGGTACAGTTACAACACATATAGGAGTCGATGCTTTGTTGTCAAGGATTCACCACATACTTGCGAGTGTGGATATCCTATGCGATCTGAGGAGATATTAGTGTGACGAATCTCTAGCCAGAGTACATGATGTATTTTAAGAAATGGTTTCTTAGTAACACATGCGATGTCGCTATTTGATCTTCAAGATGTATTGCATAGTTATCGAATCTCGAACGACTCTCGATATACCAATGGTTGTTGATTCGATCGGGATATATGGATGAAGGGACCGTACTGTACGCTAAACAAAATCTATTGGTTCTTGCAGGCACTATCAGTGATACCTAGGGAATCATGGGGCGATGTTGCTAGGCGCTCTTACCATGATTCGATGGGCAAGTCGGAAATTGTTGTTCCGAGTCACAAGGAGTTGTGAGCCCACGGCTAGCTGTATCCCTGAACCATTGAGGGTCACACAGAGTAATGGATTTTTAATCCCCGTTGAGATAGTTAAATTTAAAGAGTTAAATTTAATGAACAAAGAAGTTGGACTTCTTAATTTAAGAGTAGAGGAGTAAGATTTCCTAAAATGACATAGGGATGGGCATTTTTGGAAACCACTGAATTTGGATTCAGAAAAATTTATCTTGACTTTAAAAGGTGCAGAAATGGTTTCTGTGCACATTGGTGAAATCGGTTTATCAATCGGAGTCACGATGAATTTTATATTAATTTCTGAACATGCGGGCTTTGCTTGTCGGGCTTGAACTTATGACTAATGGGCCCTAAGCTGTTAGTGGCCTACATTATAAATAAGTTATTGCAGTACAGAAATTACACACAACAGGCCACAAAATTTTCGAAAAACCCTAGTGATTTTCCTCTGAAGTGGCCGACCCCCTCTTCCCTCTGCTCGGTAAAATCCAGTCTGTGAATTTTGAATTACAGTCTGGTTTAACGGATCAAATTCGTTAATCTCTTCGTAGAAACTTCTGATAGATTTTCTAGTGAAATCTATCAGAGGGATTAAATATCCGTTCGTGGACCTGATTGAAGAACAGTTCGTCCATCAGTTCCCGGGATATACAACAAGAGCAGAGAAATCTGTTGGTGTCCATAATCTCTCTTCGAGATTGGAGGTAAAAATTTTATAATCGTTATTTAATTTTTACACACACAATTTAATCGTAAGGTTGATACCCATTATGAAATCGTTCCATATAAAATTTTTAAAATTCCGCTGCACCGGGTATCAATCCTAATTGATCTGATCGCCGCGTTTTCCAACAGTGGTATCAGAGTCAGGTTGCTCAGATCAAGCGATTAAATTAATCGATTGTACAAAAATTTTTAAGCCTCGGTTTTTGAAACAAAATAAATATTTTAAAAAATAAAAAATAAATAAAAAAAATTTTCGGGCAAAAACCCGGACAGCGATTGGATTGCTGCCCGGGGGGGCAGCGATGTGATCGCTGCCCAGCCCGACCCCATTAGGGCGCGGGCAGCCCGGGAATGTCCCGGGCGGCCCGCGGGAAAAATTAATTTTTTAATTTTTAAATTAAATTTTAATATGTTAAAATTCTATTTTTGGTCCGATCGAAAATTATTTTTTATTGGTCCACGAGGCGTCGGATCGAATTGTTCGAGTCCGAAAATTTTAAAATTGATTTTTGGATAAATTTGAATTTTTGAAATTAATTATTTTTGGTACAATTGATGATAAGATATGATCTTATGGAAATATTGAGTAAAATATGATTTTATGTATAAAATTGGATTTTATAGATAAAATATGATTTTATTTGATAAAAAGATAAAATATGATTTTGTATGTAAAATAACATTTTATATATGAAATATGATTTTATCCTTTTAAATTTAAATTGCCATTGCATGTTATCCAATAAATTAATTTTGAATTAAATGTTATTGGATAAGGATGATCGATTGCCATGACCAATTTTGTAGGTGTATGTTAGGAATTTACATTTGTTTTTATTGTTGTTGGATTTATTAATGGGACTGGTTTATGGCCCAATATGAATTGTCATATGTAATAAAAGTGGGCTTGGTTTATGGCCCGTTCCCACCCCTTAAAAATGTATCCCCTAATTGTCATTGTTATTTATTGTAAATACATTAGATTTAGTGGGAGATCAAGATTTGAAGATGGAGGTGGGCCCAGCAGACAATAAAGACAGAAAAAATGTAAATTGGAAGCAAAATGTAATAGGATTGCATTGCATACTGCATATTACCTAGGATTGGATTAAGACTCGTGATTGGCAACCACGGGTCGATTAGAAATGGAATCGATCATCCTATATAATATGTGATATTATTGTTGTATGCATGTTTTAGACAAAATTGTGTGAATCCGGCAAGCATACAAAATTTTAAAAATGATGAGACAAATTTTCATAATTAAAATCCCTCATTTTAAATATGATTTAAAATTGATATCAAGATAAATAAAGGAAATTTAAATTTGTTTAAATGTTCCTACCTTCCATCAACGATC
Organism: Henckelia pumila; assembly: GCF_033568475.1. Classification (NCBI taxonomy): domain Eukaryota; kingdom Viridiplantae; phylum Streptophyta; class Magnoliopsida; order Lamiales; family Gesneriaceae; genus Henckelia; species Henckelia pumila. Next base: position 127,204,625 of record NC_133122.1, on the reverse strand, counting down.
AATGTATGAGATGCTACCCGCGGATACGGTCCGGCTCATATTATTGGGGGGGCCCGTTCGTCGGAAAGCTGTACATTGGATCGACACATGTTGTAAGTTGGATGGAACTCCCATGAGATCGGCTCATATTATTGGGGGATCCACATGGCGACCGTCCATCACAACTTAATATTGATGGGTCATCTTGACATGTCACAATAATCGGCGTCATATTATTGGGCCCTTATTGGACATGAGGTAAACACGTGGAGGTTGCTTTGGAAGCAATTGGGCTCTACCTTTTGAAAATTATGGTTGGCTGATATTATTCGGGACCATAGTTTGTCAATTGGACTCCATGTTCTCACTAAGGAAAACAGTTTCCCGTTTTCACTAGAGGGTAGTGAAATCGTTAAAATAGTGGGAGTGAGATTCATAAAATAAATTTCGCCTATTTTATGTCTTAGTAAATTGCTTAAAAAATCACTGATATTTGTCTGTTTCTTTTCAGTATTTCATAAAAATGAATTCGCGTAATCCATTTTTCTCGATCCTCGAACAAAATAAGTTGACTGGCGCAAACTATACGGAATGGTTCCGTAAGTTGAAGATTGTCTTGACTTCGGAGAAGATGCTCTACGTGTTAGAAAAATCTCCTCCGAAGGAAGCACCAGCTGACATAAGTCCGGAAGAGTTAGCCAAACTTGATACATGGTGGGACCATGATATCAAGGCCAAATGCTATATGCAAGCCTCGATGTCTGATGAACTCCAGAGGCGATTTGAGGACACCGTGAATGCTGCTGACATTCATGTACAACTCAAGGAACTTTTTGGGGCTCAATCGAGGGCTGAAAGGTTCGCTACTATAAAGGAGCTAATGACGTGTCGCATGCGTGAAGGAACTTCGGTCCGTGATCATGGGGTACGAGTGATTTGGCTCATACAGAAGTTGGTAACCCTTGATTTTGTGTTGGAGCATGAACTCAACGTGGACTTACTACTTCTGTCTCTTCCTTCTTCGTTTGACGGATTTGTGGTGAATTTCAATATGAACAAGATAGAGGCCTCCCTTGAAGAGATGGTCAATATGCTTGTGACATATGAATCCACATTAAAGAAGGATAAACCGGCTTTCTTGGTGGGCTCCTCTTCTTCTGCTAAGAAGGGGCCAAGTACAAAGGGTAAGAAACGTTCTGCCCCACCCAAGAAAATCGAACCCGAGAAGAAGTACAAGACAAAGGCTTCAAACATGGAAAAATCCAAGGATGTTTGCCATTACTGCAAGAAGCCCGGTCATTGGAAGCGTAACTGCAAGGAATGTCTAGAGCAGTTGCGAACTGCGAAGGGTATGTTCTATATTGAAATAAATGTTTCACTTAATACTACTTCTTGGGTATTGGATACCGGATGTGGATCTCACATTTGCAATGATTTGCAGGTGATGACAAGAAGTCGCAGGCTTAGAATGGGTGAGACCCAGCTGAGGCTCGGAAATGGTTCCAGAGTTGAAGCTAAAGCCGTGGGAGATATTTATTTAATTTTGCAGAACGGTTTTAAGTTACTTTTGAGAGATGTTTTATTTGTTCCGGATTTGATTAAAAACATTATTTCTGTTTCTATGCTTGATAGAGATGGTTATTCTTGCAATTTTGTGAATGGGATTTGCAATATTTACAAGAATGAATGTTTGATTGGACATGGACAACTCGAAAACGATCTATATAACTTAAAACTAAAAGATGTTCCAATAAATTATGTTGATAAACCGGCAACAACAAACAAAAGGAAAATCGATAGTCAAAACCCGGCAAATCTTTGGCATGCTAGGCTAGGTCATATTTCCTCAAGGAGGATGAACAAGCTAGTGGGAGAGGGCATGTTTGATATGTCTGATATTAACTCTCTATCTACTTGTGAATCCTGCCTGAAAGGAAAAATGACTAAATCTCCTTTTAAGGAGAAACCTGAGCGTAGTCAAAATCTGTTGGATTTGCTCCATACAGATGTATGTGGTCCATTTAGAGTTGGTACTCAATATGGCCACACCTACTTCATTACCTTTACTGATGATTATTCTAGGTATGGGTATTTATATTTAATGAAATATAAGTCTGAAGCATTTGAAAAGTTCAAAGAGTTCAAGGCTGAAGTAGAAAACAAGCTAGGTAAAAGTATTAAAGCACTTCGATCGGATCGAGGTGGAGAATACTTAAGTACCGAGTTTTTGGACTATCTAAAAGAGAATGGGATTCTCTCTAAGTGGACTCCTCCTATGACACCACAGCTGAATGGTGTATCGGAGCGTCGTAATCGAACTTTGTTGAACATGGTTCGATCCATGATGAGCTTCACTGAGCTTCCACCTTCGTTTTGGGGCTATGCGCTTGAAACGGCGGTATTGTTGTTGAACAACGTCCAAACTAAAGCAGTGGACAAAACACCATACGAGTTATGGAATGGCAAAGCTCCTAAGTATTTGTACTTGAGGATTTGGGGATGTCCTGCTTACGTGAAGCGGACAGTGGGAGATAAGTTGGATAGTCGATCCAGCTTATGTTATTTTGTAGGGTATCCGAAGAATTCAATCGGATATTATTTCTATTATCCTGCTGAAACAAAGGTGTTTGTTTCAAGGAATGCCACCTTCTTGGAGAAGGAGTTCTTATTGGATAAGAAAGGAAAGATGATGGAACTCGAAGAAATTCGAGAAGAACCCGAAATATAAAATAACGATCCTACACCTCAGGAACCATTGATAGACACGCCTGTACCTAGAAGATCCGAGAGGACTTCTAGACCTCCTATTCGATATGGTCTTCTTCTTGAAGGGGATCAAGATGAACTCGATGTTGGATGTGATCCAAGAAACTTCAAGGAAGCAATTTCTGATGCGGATTCAAATTTATGGCTTGAAGCTATGCAGTCGAAAATAGATTCGATGCATACAAACCAAGTTTGGTCTTTAGTAGATCCTCCCGATGGAATTGTTCCAATAGGGTGTCAATGGATCTACAAGAGAAAGCTTGGGCCTGATGGTAAGGTATTGACCTACAAGGCGCGATTGGTGGCAAAAGGTTATACTCAAAGACAAGGAGTTGACTATGATGAAACCTTTTCACCAGTTGCAATGTTCAAATCCATAAGAATCCTTATTGCCATAGCTGCTTGGTATGACTATGAGATATGGCAAATGGATGTGAAGACTGCTTTTCTTAATGGAGACATTAAGGAAGAAATCTATATGAAGCAGCCTGAGGGGTACACATCCATGGGAAGCGAGCATAAGGTATGCAAGCTTCAGAGATCAATTTATGGTCTAAAACAAGAATCAAGAAGTTGGAACCAGAAATTTGATGAAACAATAAAGGATTTTGGTTTCATCAAGAACCCGGAGGAACCATGCTTGTACAAGAAAGTAGTTAAGGATGCTGTGACATTCTTAGTACTTTATGTTGATGACATCCTACTCATTGGGAATGATGTAGGGATGTTGCAGTCAACAAAGATATGGTTATCAGGTAGATTCTCGATGAAGGATTTGGGTGAGGCATCCTATATTCTAGGGATACAGATCTATAGAGATAGATCTAAGAGAATGATAGGACTCACTCAATCAACCTACATCGACACCATATTGAAATGGTTTTCAATGGATGGGTCCAAGAGAGGACATCTACCCATGTGTCATGGAGTTTCTCTATCCAATTCTATGTGTCCCAAGACTGATGAAGAGATAGAGAAAATAACACATGTACCATATGCGTCAGCCATAGGTAGTATCATGTATGGGATGATATCTACCAGACCGGATGTAGCATTTGCTCTGAGTGTCACGAGCAGATATCAAGCTAATCCCGGTCAAATGCATTGGAAAGCCGTGAAGGACATTCTTAAGTACTTACGAAGGACTAAGAATATGTTCATGGTATATGGAGGAAGAGAACTAAAATTGGAAGGCTATACCGACTCTAGCTTCCAAGGTGACGTGGATGACTCGAAGTCAACCTCTGGATTTGTGTTCATGCTCAATGGCGGTGCTGTCTCTTGGAAGAGTTCCAAGCAGGACACCACAGCGGATTCCACCACTGAGGCAGAATACATTCCAGTATCAGCTACTGCTAAAGAGGCCGTTTGGATGAGGAATTTCGTCCAAGAGTTGGGCGTCATTCCTGAAGTTGTTGGTCCAGTCCCGGTGTACTGTGACAACACGGGTGCCGTTGCTCAGGCAAAGGAACCAAGGTCTCATCAAAGATTCAAACACGTACTGAGAAAATACCACATCATCCGGGAGATTGTGGAAAGAGGAGACATCACTGTCGAAAGAGTGGCCTCTGCAGACAATATCGCTGATCCACTTACTAAGCCCTTGCCAGGACCATTATTTGACAAACATCGCGAAGCAATGGGTCTACGTAGTATGACTAGTTGGCTATAGGGCAAGTGGAAGATTGAAAGAGTAGGTGCCCGGTGAGCCAACTTGTGGCTAAGGGCTTTGATGACTCTTTGTATAAACAATCTTTTGTTTAATATAATTTACACTTTTATTAATGGCAATGACTTTATCTTTCTTCATATTGTTATATTGTGATATACTATTGTTGTTTTGATAAAGACCTTGAATATACTATAGTGTATGTAAGATGTGGTAGAACATGGAGATGTCTATCATGAAACACATCTTATAGTCACTGTATATTCTAAACTGTTCCTAGTCGATTGAGCCGTCCGATAATAAGGATAAGGATCGCTCGAGTTAGAGACTAGCATTTGTGATGCAGAGTACTACGTTTCATTGGTAAGGAACATAGAGATGTTCGAAGCATGCAAATGGATATTCATACGATGAATGATCGAACTACCCTATCCGGACTTTCCAAGTGGTTATCACTTATCGAGTGGATAAAGTCCGCGGTTTTGGTTGTACACCATTAGTCCTTACTACTTGAAACATCATTGAGACTCTATATGCTAGTACTATGCTTTGACTCGTTTACCGACTCTATTGGGGTCATCAGGTGTCGGGATTGGGTACAGTTACAACACATATAGGAGTCGATGCTTTGTTGTCAAGGATTCACCACATACTTGCGAGTGTGGATATCCTATGCGATCTGAGGAGATATTAGTGTGACGAATCTCTGGCCAGAGTACATGATGTATTTTAAGAAATGGTTTCTTAGTAACACATGCGATGTCACTATTTGATCTTCAAGATGTATTGCATAGTTATCGAATCTCGAACGACTCTCGATATACCAATGGTTGTTGATTCGATCGGGATATATGGATGAAGGGACCATACTGTACGCTAACCAAAATCTATTCGTTCTTGCAGGCACTATCAGTGATACCTAGGGAATCATGGGGCGATGTTGCTAGGCGCTCTTACCATGATTCGATGGGCAAGTCGGAAATTGTTGTTCCGAGTCACAAGGAGTTGTGAGCCCACGGCTAGCTGTATCCCTGAACTATTGAGGGTCACACAGAGTAATGGATTTTTAATCCCCGTTGAGATAGTTAAATTTAAAGAGTTAAATTTAATGAACAAAGAAGTTGGACTTCTTAATTTAAGAGTAGAGGAGTAAGATTTCCTAAAATGACATAGGGATGGACATTTTTGGAAACCACTGAATTTGGATTCAGAAAAATTTATCTTGACTTTAAAAGGTGCAGAAATGGTTTCTGTGCACATTGGTGAAATCGGTTTATCAATCGGAGTCACGATGAATTTTATATTAATTTCTGAACATGCGGGCTTTGCTTGTCGGGCTTGAACTTATGACTAATGGGCCCTAAGCTGTTAGTGGCCTACATTATAAATAAGTTATTGCAGTACATAAATTACACACAACAGGCCACAAAATTTTCGAAAAACCCTAGTGATTTTCCTCTGAAGTGGCCGACCCCCTCTTCCCTCTGCTCGGTAAAATCCAGTCTGTGAATTTTGAATTACAGTCTGGTTTAACGGATCAAATTCGTTAATCTCTTCGTAGAAAATTCTGATAGATTTTCTAGTGCAATCTTTCAGAGGGATTAAATATCCGTTCGTGGACCTGATTGAAGAACAGTTCGTCCATCAGTTCCAGGGATATACAACAAGAGCAAAGAAATCTGTTGGTGTCCATAATCTCGCTTCGAGATTGGAGGTAAAAATTTTATAATCGTTATTTAATTTTTACACACACAATTTAATCGTAAGGTTGATACCCATTATGGAATCGTTCCATATAAAATTTTTAAACTTCCGCTGCACCGGGTATCAATCCTAATTGATCTGATCGCCGCGTTTTCCAACAGTTCGATCATTCATCGTATGAATATCCATTTGCATGCTTTGAACATCTCTATGTTCCATACCAATGAAACGTGGTACTCGGCATCGCAAATGCTAGTCTCAATCTCGAGCGATCCTTATCCTTATTTACGGACGGCTCAATCGATTAGGAACTGTTTAGAATATACAGTGACTATAAGATGTGTTTCATGATAGCCATCCCTATGTGCTACCACATCTTACATACACTATAGTATATTCAAGGTCTTCATCTAAACATCTTATAGTATGTCACAACATAATAATATGATAAAAGATAAAGTAAACGCCTTTATAAAAGTGTAAATTATATTAAACAAAAGATTGTTTATACATAGAGTCATCAAAGCCCTTAGCCACAAGTTGGCTCACCGGGCACCCACTCTTTCAATCTCCCACTTGCCCTAAAGCCAACTAGTCATACTACGCAGTCCCATTGCTTCGCGATGTTTGTCAAATAATGGTCCTGGCAAGGGCTTAGTAAGTGGATCAGCGATATTGTCTGCAGAGGCCACTCTCTCGACAGTGATGTCTCCTCTTTCCACGATCTCCCGGATGATGTGGTATTTTCTTAGTACGTGTTTGGATCTTTGATGAGACCTTGGTTCCTTTGCCTGAGCAACGGCACCCGTGTTGTCACAGTACACCGGGACTGGACCAACAACTTCCGGAATAACGCCCAACTCTTGGACGAAATTCCTCATCCAAACGGCCCCTTTAGCAGCAGCTGATGCTGCAATGTATTCTGCCTCAGTGGTGGAATCCGCTGTGGTGTCCTGCTTGAAACTCTTCCAAAAGACAGCACCGCCATTGAGCATGAACACAAATCCAGAGGTTGACTTCGAGTCATCCACGTCACTTTGGAAGCTAGAGTCGGTATAGCCTTCCAATTTCAGTTCTCTTCCTCCATATACCATGAACATATTCTTAGTCCTTCGTAAGTACTTAAGAATGTCCTTCACGGCTTTCCAATGCATTTGACCGGGATTAGCTTGATATCTGCTCGTGACACTCAGAGCAAATGCTACATCCGGTCTGGTAGATATCATCCCATACATGATACTACCTATGGTTGACGCATATGGTACATGTGTCATTTTCTCTATCTCTTCATCAGTCTTGGGACACATCGACTTGGATAGTGAAACTCCATGACACATAGGTAGATGTCCTCTCTTGGACCCATCCATTGAAAACCTTTTCAATATGGTTTCGATGTAAGTAGCTTGATTAAGTCCTATCATTCTCTTAGATCTATCTCTATAGATCTGTATCCCTAGAATATAGGATGCCTCACCCAAATCCTTCATCGAGAATCTACCTGATAACCATATCTTTGTTGACTGCAACATCCCTACGTCATTCCCAATGAGTAGGATGTCATCAACATAAAGTATTAAGAATGTCACAGCATCCTTAACTACTTTCTTGTACACGCACGGTTCCTCCGGGTTCTTGATGAAACCAAAATCCTTTATTGTTTCATCAAATTTCTGGTTCCAACTTCTTGATGTTGTTTGAGACCATAGATTGATCTCTGAAGCTTGCATACCTTATGCTCGCTTCCCATGGATGTGTATCCCTCAGGCTGCGTCATATAGATCTCTTCCTTAATGTTTCCATTAAGAAATGCAGTCTTCACATCCATTTGCCATATCTCATAGTCATACCAAGCAGCTATGGCAATAAGGATTCTTATGGACTTGAACATTGCAACTGGTGAAAAGGTTTCATCATAGTCAACTCCTTGTCTTTGAGTATAACCTTTCGCCACCAATCGTGCCTTGTAGGTCAATAACTTACCATCAGGCCCAAGCTTTCTCTTGTAGATCCATTTACACCCTATTGGAACAATTTCATCGGGAGGATCTACTAAAGACCAAACTTGGTTTGTATGCATCGAATCTATTTCCGACTGCATAGCTTCAAGCCATAAATTTGAATCCGCATCAGAAATTGCTTCCTTGAAGTTTCTTGGATCACATCCAACATCGGGTTCATCTTGATCCCCTTCAAGAAGAAGACCATATCGAATAGGAGGTCTAGAAGTCCTCTCGTATCTTCTAGGTATAGGCGTGTCCATCATTGGTTCCTGAGTTGTAGGATCATTATTTTGTATTTCGGGTTCTTCTCGAATTTCTTCGAGTTTCATCATCTCGCCTTTCTTATCCAATAATAACTCCTTCTCCAAGAAGGTGGCATTCCTTGAAACAAACACCTTTGTTTCAGCAGGATGATAGAAATAATATCCGATTGAATTTTTCGGATACCCTACAAAATAACATAAGGGGGATCGACTATCCAACTTATCTCCCACTGTCTGCTTCACGTAAGCAGGACATCCCCAAATCCTCAAGTACGAATACTTAGGAGCTTTGCCATTCCATAACTCATATGATGTTTTGTCCACTGCTTTGGTGTGGACGTTGTTCAACAACATCACCGCCGTTTCAAGCGCGTAGCCCCAAAACGAAGGTGGAAGCTCAGTGAAGCTCATCATGGATCGAACCATGTCCAACAAAGTTCGATTACGACGCTCCGATACACCATTTAGCTGAGGTGTCATAGGAGGAGTCCACTTAGAGAGAATCCCATTCTCTTTCAGATAGTCCAAAAACTCGGTACTTAAGTATTCTCCACCTCGATCTGATCAAAGTGCTTTAATACTTTTACCTAGCTTGTTTTCTACTTCAGCCTTGAATTCTTTGAACTTTTCAAATGCTTCAGACTTATATTTCATTAAATATAAATACCCATACCTTGAATAATCATCAGTAAAGGTAATGAAGTAGGTGTGGCCAAATTGAGTACCAATTCTAAATGGACCACAAACATCTGTATGGATCAAATCCAACAGATTTTGACTACGCTCAGGTTTCCCCTTAAAAGGAGATTTAGTCATTTTTCCTTTCAGGCAGGACTCACAAGTATGTAGAGAGTTAATATCAGACATATCAAACATGCCCTCTCCCACTAGCTTGTTCATCCTCCTTGAGGAAATATGACCTAGCCTAGCATGCCAAAGGTTTGCCGGGTTTTGACTATCGATTTTCCTTTTGTTTGTTGTTACCGGTTTATCAATATAATTTATTGGAACGTCTTTTAATTTTAAGTTATATAGATCGTTTTCAAGTTGTCCATTTCCAATCAAACATTCATTCTTGTAAATATTGCAAATCTCATTCACAAAATTGCAAGAAAATCCATCTCTATCAAGCATAGAAACAGAAATAATGTTTTTAATCAAATCTGGAACAAATAAAACATCTCTCAAAAGTAACTTAAAATCGTTCTGCAAAATTAAATAAACATCTCCCACAGCTTTAGCTTCAACTCTAGAACCATTTTCGAGCCTCAGTTGGGTCTCACCCATTCTAAGCTTGCGACTTCTTGTCATCACCTGCAATCATTGCAAATGTGAGATCCACATCCGGTATCCAATACCCAAGAAGTAGTATTAAGTGAAACATTTATTTCAATATAGAACATACCCTTCGCAGTTCGCAACTGCTCTAGATATTCCTTGCAGTTACGTTTCCAATGACCGGGGTTTTTTGCAGTGATGGCAAACATCCTTGGATTTTTCCATGTTTGAAGCCTTTGTCTTGTTCTTCTTCTCGGGTCCGGTTTTCTTGGGTGGGGCAGAACGTTTCTTACCCTTTGTACTTGGCCCCTTCTTAGCTAAAGAAGAGGAGCCCACCAAGAGAACTGGTTTATCCTTCTTTAAAGTGGCTTCATATGTTACAAGCATATTGACCATCTCTTCAAGGGAGGCCTCTATCTTGTTCATATTGAAATTCACCACAAATCCGTCAAACGAAGAAGGAAGAGAGAGAAGTAATAAGTCCACGTTGAGTTCATGCTCCAACACCAAATCAAGTGTTACCAACTTCTGTATGAGCCAAATCACTCGTACCCCATGATCACGGACCGAAGTCCCTTCATGCATGCGACACGTCATTAGCTCTTTTACAGTAGCGAACCTTTCAGCTCTCGATTGAGCCCCAAAAAGTTCCTTGAGTTCTACGTGAATGTCAGCAGCATTCACGGTGTCCTCAAATCGCCTCTGGAGTTCATCAGACATCGAGGCTTGCATATAGCATTTGGCCTTGATATCATGGTCCCACCATGTATCAAGTTTGGCCAACTCTTCCGGACTTATGTCAGCTGGTGCTTCCTTCAGAGGAGATTTTTCTAACACGTAGAGCATCTTCTCCGAGGTCAAGACAATCTTCAACTTACGGAACCATTCCGTATAGTTTGCGCCAGTTAGTTTATTTTGTTCGAGAATAGAGAATAGTGGATTGCGCGAATTCATCTTTATGAAATACTGAAAAAAAACAGACAATTATCAGTGATTGTTTAATTAATTTACTAAGACATAAAATAGGCGAAATTTGTCTCATCATTTAAAATTTGTATGCTTGCGGGATTCATACAATTTAGTCTAAAACATGCATACAACGATAATATCATATATTATATAGGATGATCGATTTCATTTCTAATCGACCCGTGGTTGCCAATCACGACTCTAAGTCCAATCCTAGGTAATATGCAGGTATGCAATGCAATCCTATTATATTGAGCTTCCAATTTACATTTCTTCAGTCTTTATTGTCTGCTGGGCCCACCTCCGTCTTCAAATCTTCATCTTCCACTAAGTCTAATGTATTTACAATAAATAACTATGACAAGTAGGGGATACATTTTAAGGGGTGGGAACGGGCCATAAACCAGGCCCACTTTTATTACATATGACAATTCATATTGGGCCATAAACCAGGCCCATTAATAAATCCAACAACAATAAAACAAATGTAAATTCCTAACATACACCTACAAAATTGGTCATGGCAATCGATCATCCTTATCCAATAATATTTAATTCAAAATTAATTTATTGGATAACATGCAATGACAATTAAATTAAAAGGATAAAATCATATTCCATATATAAAATCTTATTGTACATACAAAATCATATTTTATCTTTTTATCAAATAAAATCATATTTTACATATAAAATCCAATTTTATACATAAAATCATATTTTACTCAATATTTCCATAAGATCATATCTTATCATCAATTGTATCAAAAATAATTAATTTCATAAAATCTGATTTAACGGATAAAATCTATAAATTTTCCAAAAATTCAAATTTATCCAAAAATCAATTTTAAAATTTTCGGACTCGAACAATTCGATCCGACGCCTCGTGGACCAATCAAAAACAATTTTCAATCGGACCAAAAATAGAATTTTAACATATTAAAATTTTAATTTAAAATAAAAAATTAATTTTTCCCGGGCCGCCCGGGCCCCAAAGGGGCTCGGGCCGGGCAGCCCATCGCTGCCCCCCCACCCCCCCGGGCAGCGATCCAATCGCTGCCCGTGTTTTGCCCAAAAAAAAAAAAATTTATTTTTAAAAAAATTTATTTTGTTTCAAAAACCGAGGCTTAAAATTTTTTTGTACAATCGATTAATTTAATCGCTTGATCTGAGCAACCTTGCTCTGATACCACTGTTGGAAAATGGTGATCAGATCAATCAGAATTGATACCCGGTGCAGCGGAAGTTTAAAATTTGTATATGGAACGATTCCATAATGGGTATCAAAACTTTACGATTAAATTGTGCGTGTAAAAATTAAATCACAATTAAATTTTTACCTCCAATCTCGAAACAAGATTATGGACACCAACAGATTACTCTGCTCTTGTTGTATATCCCAGGAACTGATGGACGAACAATTCTTCAATCAGGTCCACGAACGGAATTCGAATCCCTCTTAGAGAGAAAAACAGCTAGGGTTTTCGAAAATTGTGACCTCTGTTGTGTAATTTCTGTACTGCAATAACTTATTTATAATGTGGGCTGCTAACAGCTTAGGGCCCATTAGTCATAAGTTCAAGCCTGACAAGCAAAGCCCGCATGTTCAGAAATTAATATAAAATTCATCGTGACTCAGATTGATAAACCAATTTCACCAATGTGCACAGAAACCATTTCTGCATCTTTTAAAGTCAAGATAAATTTTCTGAATCCGAATTCAGTGATTTCCAAAAATGCCCATCCCTATGTCATTTTAGGAAATCTTACTCCCTCTACTCTTAAATAAGAAGTCCCACTTCTTTGTTCATTAAATTTAACTCTTTAAATTTAACTATCTCAACGGGGATTAAAAATCCATTACTTGTGTGACCATCAATGGTTCAGGGATACAGCTAGCCGTGGGCTCACAACTCCTTGTGACTCGGAACAACAATTTCCGACTTGCCCATCGAATCATGGTAAGAGCGCCTAGCAACATCGCCCCATGATTCCCTAGGTATCACTGATAGTGCCTGCAAGAACCAATAGATTTTGGTTAGCGTACAGTACGGTCTCTTCATCTATATATCCCGATCGAATCAACAACCATTGGTAAATCGAGAGTCGTTCGAGATTCGATAACTATGCAATGCATCTTGAAGATCAAATAGTGACATCGCATGTGCTACTAAGAAACCATTTCTTAAAACACATCATGTACTCTGGCCAGAGATTCATCACACTAATATCTTCTCAGATTGCATAGGATATCCACACTCACAAGTATGTGATGAATCCTTGACAACAAAGCATCGACTCCTATATGTATCGTAACTGTACCCAATCCCGTCACCTGATAACCCCAATAGAGTCGGTAAACGAGTCAAAGCACAGTACTAGCATATAGAGTCTCAATGATGTTTCAAGTAGTAAGGACTAATGGTGTACAACCAAAACCGCGGACTTTATCCACTCGATAAGTGATAACCACTTGGAAAGTCCGGATAGGGTAGTTTGATCATTCATCGTATGAATATCCATTTGCATGCTTTGAACATCTCTATGTTCCATACCAATGAAACGTGGTACTCGGCATCGCAAATGCTAGTCTCAATCTCGAGCGATCCTTATCCTTATTTACGGACGGCTCAATCGACTAGGAACTGTTTAGAATATATAGTGACTATAAGATGTGTTTCATGATAGCCATCCCTATGTGCTACCACATCTTACATACACTATAGTATATTCAAGGTCTTCATCTAAACATCTTATAGTATGTCACAACATAATAATATGATAAAAGATAAAGTAAACGCCTTTATAAAAGTGTAAATTATATTAAACAAAAGATTGTTTATACATAGAGTCATCAAAGCCCTTAGCCACAAGTTGGCTCACCGGGCACCCACTCTTTCACCAGGTACCTACTTAATAACATCTAGCAATGAAATGTTCACCTCACATCTATGAAAAGTCTCATAAAGTTCCTTTATCCCTTCATATTTTCTAGACTCCTTAAATGCTAAGGGAAAAGGGGAAACATGTTTATATTCAGAAAGGGGAGGAAACTTACCTCTTGGCGCTTCTTCCTTGGATGCTTCTCTATCATTCGCCTTTGGTTCTTCTTGTAGCTTCTCCTTGGGCGAAGCATCAACTTCTTTCTCCTTGACCTTCAACTTCTTCCCATTCCTTAGAGTAATGGCACTTGTGTTCTCTCTTGGGTTCAGAATTTTTTGGGATGGAAAAGCGTTGGAATGTTCTGCTTCCAACTTATTGATTGCGGTGGCGAGCTGTCCCATCTGGGTATTCAATTTCTGGATACTTGCTCTTGTTTCCTGTTGAAAAGTTACAGTATTAGTAGCAAGATCCTTAACAATATTTTCGAGAAACTCACCTGGAGTTGGAATCTGAGGATATTGCTGCTGTTGAGGATACGGTGGCCTATAAGCTTGATTGTGCGGTGGTGCCTGAGGTCCAGGTTGATTTGCCTGAGGGTTTCCATATCTTAGATTTGGATGATCCTTCCAACCAGGATTGTATGTGTTGGAATATGGATCATACTTCCGCTGTGGTGGTCCGGGAAATCCTCCAGTAGCATTAACCTGTTCGACCGATTCCTCTTGAAGAGTAGGACACATATCAGTGGTGTGTCCCATTGCAGCGCAGATTCCACATGCCTTTGCTGTTTGTCCATTCCCTATAGCCATTTGATGCACAAGAGACGTCAATTCAATCAATTGTTGCTCAAGGGAAGGGACATTAACCTCATTTTTTTTCCTTGGTACATGATCATTCCTGTTGGTGCCAAATTGTTGAGAATTGGCAGCCATGTGAAAGAGTGGGTGCCCAGTGAGCCAACTTGTGGCTATGGGCTTTGATGACTCTTTGTACAAACGATCTTTTGTTTAATACAATTTACACTTTTATTAATGGCAATGACTTTATCTTTCTTCATATTGTTATATTGTGATATACTATTGTTGTTTTGATAAAGACCTTGAATATACTATAGTGTATGTAAGATGTGGTAGAACATGGGGATGTCTATCATGAAATACATCTTATAGTCACTGTATATTCTAAACTGTTCCTAGTCGATTGAGCCGTCCGAGAATAAGGATAAGGATCGCTCGAGTTTGAGACTAGCATTTGCGATGCGGAGTACCACGTTTCATTGGTAGGGAACATGGAGATGTTCGAAGCATGCAAATGGATATTCATAGGATGAATAATCGAACTACCCTATCCGGACTTTCCAAGTGGTTATCACTTATCGAGTGGATAAAGTCCGCGGTTTTGGTTGTACACCATTAGTCCTTACTACTTGAAACATCATGGAGACTCTATATGCTAGTACTGTGCTTTGACTCGTTTACCGACTCTATGGGGGTCATCAGGTGTCGGGATTGGGTACAGTTACAACACATATAGGAGTCGATGCATTGTTGTCAAGGATTCACCACATACTTGCGAGTGTGGATATCCTATGCGATCTGAGGAGATATTAGTGTGACGAATCTCTGGCCAGAGTACTTGATGTGATTTAAGAAATGGTTTCTTAGTAGCACATGCGATGTCACTAATTTGATCTTCAAGATGTATTGCATATTTATCGAATCTTGAGCGACTCTCGATATACCAATGGTTGTTGATTCGATCGGGATATATGGATGAAGGGACCGTACTGTACGCGAACCAAAATCTACTGGTTCTTGTAGGCACTATCAGTGATACCTAGGGAATCATGGGGCGATGTTGCTAGGCGCTTTACCATGATTCGTTGGGCAAGTCGGAAATCGTTGTTCCGAGTCACAAGGAGTTGTGAGCCCACGGCTAGCTGTATCCCTGAACCATTGAGGGTCACACAGTGTAATGGAGTTTTTAATCCCCGTTGAGATAGTTAAATTTAAAGAGTTAAATTTAATGAATAAAGAAGTTGGACTTCTTAAATAAGAGTAAGGGAGTAGGATTTCCTAAAATGACATAGGGATGGACATTTTTGGAAACCACTGAATTCGGATTCAGGAAAATTTATCTTGACTATAAAATGTGCAGAAATGGTTTCTGTGCACATTGGTAAAATCGGTTTATCAATCGGAGTCACGATGAATTTTATATTAATTTCTGAACATGCGGGCTTTGCTTGTCGGGCCTCAACTTATGACTAATGGGCCCTAAGGTGTTAGTGGCCTGCATTATAAATAAGTTATTGCAGTACAGAAATTACATACAACTGGTCATAATTTTGAGAGCAAAATTTCGAAAACCCTAGCCTCCTCTCTCTCAAATATTTCGGCCGCCCCCCTCCCTCTCTGTCTGAGAAATTCCGGTCTGTGATTTTGAATTGCAGTCTGGAATAAGCGAATCAAATTCGTTATTCTCTTCGCAGAAAACTTCTGATAGATTTTCTAGTGCAATCTATCAGAGGGATTAAACCTCTATTCGTGGACCTGATTGAAGGAGTTCATCGGTTCCAGGGAGAGACAACAAGAGCAGAAAAATCTGTTGGAGTCCAATAAGCTCGATTCGAGATTGAAGGTAAAATTTAATAATTGTTATTTAAATTTTACACACACTTATAATTTAATCGTTGAACGGTTGATACCCACAATATGGAATTGTTCCATAATAAAATTTTTAAACTTCCGCTGCACCGGGTATCAATCGTGATTGATCTGAACGCCAGTTTTCCAACAGTGGTATCAAAGCCAGGTTTCTCAGATCAAACGATTAAATTAATCGATTGTACAAAAATTTTTGAGTCTCGGTTTTTGAAACAAAATAAATATTTTTAAATAAAAATTTTTTTTTTTCGGGGCAATACCCGGGCAGCGATTGGATCGCTGCCCGGTGGGGCAGCAATTGTTGCTGCCCCGGGCGGCGCACGGCGTCGCCCAGGGGGCGGCGCTCGGCGCTGCCCAGCGCAGCGCTGGGCGCTGCGCAGGGCGGCGCACGCGCCGCCCAGGGGCGCCGCTCGGCGCCGCCCAGGGCAGCGCCAGGCGCCGCCAGGGCAGCAACTGTTGCTGCCCTAAAGGGGCAGCCGGGCTGCCCCGGCCCGCGCCCACGGGTGCGGGCCGGCCCGGGAGTGTCCCGGGCGGCCCGCGGGAAAAATTAAATTTTTTATTTAAAATTAATTTTAATGTGTTAAAATTTTATTTTTGGTCCGGTCAAAAATTATTTTTGATTGGTTCACGAGATTTCGGATCGAATTGTTCGAGTCCGTAAACTTTAAAATTGATTTTTGGATAAATTTGAATTTTTGGAAAATTTTAATATTTTATCCTTAAATTGAATTTTGAAATCAATTATTTTTGGTACAATTGATGATAAGATTTGATCTTATGAATATATTAAGTAAAATATGATTTTATCTATAAAATTGGATTTTGTAGATAAAATATGATTTTATTTGATAAAGAGATAAAATATGATTTTATATGTAAAATGAGATTTTATATATAAAATATGATTTTATCCTGTTTAAATTTGAAATGCCACTGCATGTTATCCAATAAATTAATTTTGAATTAAATATTATTGGATAAGGATGATCGATTGCCATGACCAATTTTGTAGGTGTATGTTAGGAATTTACATTTGTTTTATTGTTGTTGGTTTTATTAATGGGCCTAGTTTATGGCCCGATATGAATGTCATATGTAATAAAAGTGGGCTTGGTTTATGGCCCGTTCCCACCCCTAAAAATGTATCCCCTGCTTGTCATTGTTATTTATTGTAAATACATTAGATTTAGTGGGAGATCAAGATTTGAAGATGGTGGGCCCAGCAGACAATAAAGACGAAGAAATGTAAATTGGAAGCTAATGTAATAGGATTGCATTGCATACTGCATATTACCTAGGATTGGACTAAGACTCGTGATTGGCAACCACGGGTCAATTAGAAATGGAATCGATCATCCTATATAATATATGATATTATGATTGTATGCATGTTTTAGACATAATTGCGTGAATCCGGCAAGCATGCAATAATTTGAAAAATTGATGAGACAAATTTTTATAATTAAAAATCCCTCATTTTAAATATGATTTAAAATTGATATCAAGATAAATAAAGGAAATTTAAATTTGTTTAAATGTTCCTACCTTCCATCAACGGTCAATGTATGTGATGCTACCCGCGGATACGGTCCGGCTCATATTATTGGGGGGGCCCGTCCGTCGGAAAGCTGTACATTGGATCGACACATGTTGTAAGTTGGGTGGAACTCCCATGGGATCGGCTCATATTATTGGGGATCCACATGGCGACCGTCCATCACAACTTAATATTGATGGGTCATCTTGACATGTCACTTTAAACGGCTTCATATTATTGGGCCCTTATTGGACATGAGGTAAACACATGGGGGTTGCTTTGGAAGCAATTGGGCTCTACCTTTTGAGAATTATGGTTGGCTGATATTATTCGGGACCATAAGTTTGTCAATTGGACTCCATGTTCTCACTAAGGAAAAAGTTTCCCGTTTTCACTAGAGGGTAGTGAAATCGTTAAAATAGTGGGAGTGAGATTCATAAAATTAAATTCGCCTATTTTATGTCTTAGTAAATTTCTTAAACAATCATTGATATATGTCTGTTTTTCTTTTCAGTATTTCATACAATGAATTCGCGTAATCCATTATTCTCGATCCTCGAACAAAACAAGTTGACTGGCGCAAACTATACGGAATGGTTCCGGAAGTTGAAGATTGTCTTGACTTCGGACAAGATGCTCTACGTGTTAGAGAAATCACCTCCGAAGGAAGCACCAGCTGACGTAAGTCCGGAGGAATTGGCCAAACTTGATACATGGTGGGACCATGACATCAAGACCAAATGCTATATGCAAGCCTCGATGTCTGATGAACTCCAGAGGCGATTTGAGGACACCGTGAATGCTGCTGACATTCACGCTCAACTCAAGGAACTTTTTGGGGCTCAATCGAGGGCTGAAAGGTTCGCTACTGTTAAGGAGCTAATGACGTGTCGCATGCGTGAAGGGACTTCGGTCCGTGATCATGGGGTACGAGTGATTTGGCTCATACAAAAGTTAGCGACCCTTGATTTGGTGTTGGAGCATGAACTCAACGTGGATTTACTGCTTCTGTCTCTTCCTTCTTCGTTTGACGGATTTGTGATAAATTTTAATATGAACAAGATAGAGGCCACCCTTGAAGAGATGGTCAATATGCTTGTGACATATGAATCCACACTTAAGAAGGATAAGCCAGCTTTCTTGGTGGGCTCCTCATCTTCTGCAAAGATGGGGCCAAGTATGAAGGGCAAGAAAAGTTCTGCCCCACCCAAGAAAGTCGAGCCCGAGAAGAAGCACAAGACAAAGGCTTCAAACAATGCAAAATCCAAGGATGTTTGCCATTACTGCAAGAAGCCCGGTCATTGGAAGCGCAACTGCAAGGAATATCTAGAGCAGTTGGGAACTGCAAAGGGTATGTTCTATATTGAAATAAACATTTCACTTAATACAACTTCTTGGGTATTGGATACCGGATGTGGATCTCACATTTGCAATGATTTGCAGGTGATGACAAGAAGTCGCAGGCTTAGAATGGGTGAGACCCAGCTGAGGCTCGGGAATGGTTCCAGAGTTGAAGCTACAGCCATTGGAGATGTTTGTTTAATTTTGCAGAACGGTTTTAAGTTATTTTTAAGAGATGTTTTATTTGTTCCGGATTTAATTAAAAACATTATTTCTGTTTCTATGCTAGATAGAGATGGTTATTCTTGCAATTTTGTGAATGAGATTTGCAATATTTACAAGAATGAATGTTTGATTGGAAATGGACAACTTGAAAACGATCTATACAACTTAAAACTAAAAGACGTTCCAATAAATTATATTGATAAACCGGCGACAACAAACAAAAGGAAAATCGATAGTCAAAACCCGGCAAACCTTTGGCACGCTAGACTAGGTCATATTTCCTCAAGGAGGATGAACAAGCTAGTGGGAGAGGGCATGTTTGATATGTCTGATATTAAATCTCTACCTACTTGTGAATCCTGCCTAAAAGGGAAAATGACTAAATCTCCTTTTAAGGGGAAACCTGAGCGTAGTCAAAATCTGTTGGATTTGATCCATACAGATGTTTGTGGACCATTTAGAGTTGGGACTCAATATGGCCACACCTACTTCATTACCTTTACTGACGATTATTCAAGGTATGGGTATTTATATTTAATGAAATATAAGTCTGAAGCATTTGAAAAGTTCAAAGAATTCAAGGCTGAAGTAGAAAACAAGCTAGGTAAAAGTATTAAAGCACTTCGATCGGATCGAGGTGGAGAATACTTAAGTACCGAGTTTTTGGACTATCTAAAAGAGAATGGGATTCTCTCTCAGTGGACTCCTCCTATGACACCACAGCTTAATGGTGTATCGGAGCGTCGTAATCGAACTTTGTTGGACATGGTTCGATCCATGATGAGCTTCACTGAACTTCCACCTTCGTTTTGGGGCTATGCGCTTGAAACGGCGGTATTGTTGTTGAACAACGTCCACACTAAAGCAGTGGACAAAACACCATACGAGTTATGGAATGGCAAAGCTCCTAAGTATTCGTACTTGAGGATTTGGGGATGTCCTGCTTACGTGAAGCGGACAGTGGGAGATAAGTTGGATAGTCGATCCAGCTTATGTTATTTTGTAGGGTATCCGAAGAATTCAATCGGATATTATTTCTATTATCCTGCTGAAACAAAGGTGTTTGTTTCTAGGAATGCCACCTTCTTGGAGAAGGAGTTCTTATTGGATAAGAAAGGCGAGATGATGGAACTCGAAGAAGTTCGAGAAGAACCCGAAATACAAAATAACGATCCTATGCCTCAGGAACCATTACCGGACACGCCTGAACCTAGAAGATCCGAGAGGACTTCTAGACCTCCTGTTCGATATGGTCTTCTTCTTGAAGGGGATCAAGATGAACCCGACATTGGATGTGATCCAAGAAACTTCAAGGAAGCAATTTCTGATGCGGATTCAAATTTATGGCTTGAAGCTATGCAGTCTGAATTGGATTCGATGCATACAAACCAAGTTTGGTCTTTAGTAGATCCTCCTGATGGAATTGTTCCAATAGGGTGTAAATGGATCTACAAGAGAAAGCTTGGGCCTGATGGTAAGGTATTGACCTACAAGGCACGATTGGTGGCAAAAGGTTATACTCAAAGACAAGGAGTTGACTATGATGAAACCTTTTCACCAGTTGCAATGTTCAAGTCCATAAGAATCCTTATTGCCATAGCTGCATGGTATGACTATGAGATATGGCAAATGGATGTGAAGACTGCCTTTCTTAATGGAGACATTAAGGAAGAAATCTATATGAAGCAGCCTGAGGGGTTCACATCCATGGGAAGCGAGCATAAGGTATGCAAGCTTCAGAGATCAATTTATGGTCTAAAACAAGCATCAAGAAGTTGGAACCAGAAATTTGATGAAACAATAAAAGATTTTGGTTTCATCAAGAACCCGAAGGAACCGTGCGTGTACAAGAAAGTAGTTAAGGATGCTGTGACATTCTTAGTACTTTATGTTGATGACATCCTACTCATTGGGAATGATGTAGGGATGTTGCAGTCAACAAAGATATGGTTATCAGGTAGATTCTCGATGAAGGATTTGGGTGAGGCATCCTACATTCTTGGGATACAGATCTATAGAGATAGATCTAAGAGAATGATAGGACTCACTCAATCAACCTACATCGACACCATATTGAAACGGTTTTCAATGGATGGGTCCAAGAGAGGACATCTACCCATGTGTCATGGAGTTTCTTTATCCAAGTCTATGTGTCCTAAGACTGATGCAGAGATAGAGAATATGACACATGTACCATATGCGTCAGCTATAGGTAGTATCATGTATGGGATGATATCTACCAGACCGGATGTAGCATTTGCTCTGAGTGTCACGAGCAGATATCAAGCTAATCCCGGTCAAATGCATTGGAAAGCCGTGAAGGACATTCTTAAGTACTTACGAAGGACTAAGAATATGTTCATGGTATATGGAGGACGAGATCTGAAATTGGAAGGCTATACCGACTCTAGCTTCCAAAGTGACGTGGATGACTCGAAGTCAACCTCTGGATTTGTGTTCATGCTCAATGGCGGTGCTGTCTCTTGGAAGAGTTCCAAGCAGGATACCACAGCGGATTCCACCACTGAGGCTGAATACATTGCAGCATCAGCTGCTGCTAAAGAGGCCGTTTGGATGAGGAAGTTCGTCCAAGAGTTGGGCGTCATTCCTGAATTTGTTGGTCCAGTCCCGGTGCACTGTGACAACACGGGTGCCATTGCTCAAGCAAAGGAACCAAGGTCTCATCAAAGATCCAAACACGTACTGAGGAAATACCACATCATCCGGCAGATTGTGGAAAGAGGAGACATCACTGTCGAACGAGTGGCCTCTGCAGACAATATCGCTGATCCGCTTACTAAGCCCTTGCCAGGACCATTGTTTGACAAACATCGCGAAGCAATGGGTCTACGTAGTATGACTAGTTGGCTATAGGGCAAGTGGGAGATTGAAAGAGTGGGTGCCCAGTGAGCCAACTTGTGGCTATGGGCTTTGATGACTCTTTGTACAAACGATCTTTTGTTTAATACAATTTACACTTTTATTAATGGCAATGACTTTATCTTTCTTCATATTGTTATATTGTGATATACTATTGTTGTTTTGATAAAGACCTTGAATATACTATAGTGTATGTAAGATGTGGTAGAACATGGGGATGTCTATCATGAAATACATCTTATAGTCACTGTATATTCTAAACTGTTCCTAGTCGATTGAGCCGTCCGAGAATAAGGATAAGGATCGCTCGAGTTTGAGACTAGCATTTGCGATGCGGAGTACCACGTTTCATTGGTAGGGAACATGGAGATGTTCGAAGCATGCAAATGGATATTCATAGGATGAATAATCGAACTACCCTATCCGGACTTTCCAAGTGGTTATCACTTATCGAGTGGATAAAGTCCGCGGTTTTGGTTGTACACCATTAGTCCTTACTACTTGAAACATCATGGAGACTCTATATGCTAGTACTGTGCTTTGACTCGTTTACCGACTCTATGGGGGTCATCAGGTGTCGGGATTGGGTACAGTTACAACACATATAGGAGTCGATGCATTGTTGTCAAGGATTCACCACATACTTGCGAGTGTGGATATCCTATGCGATCTGAGGAGATTATTAGTGTGACGAATCTCTGGCCAGAGTACTTGATGTGATTTAAGAAATGGTTTCTTAGTAGCACATGCGATGTCACTAATTTGATCTTCAAGATGTATTTCATAGTTATCGAATCTTGAGCGACTCTCGATATACCAATGGTTGTTGATTCGATCGGGATATATGGATGAAGGGACCGTACTGTACGCGAACCAAAATCTACTGGTTCTTGTAGGCACTATCAGTGATACCTAGGGAATCATGGGGCGATGTTGCTAGGCGCTTTACCATGATTCGTTGGGCAAGTCGGAAATCGTTGTTCCGAGTCACAAGGAGTTGTGAGCCCACGGCTAGCTGTATCCCTGAACCATTGAGGGTCACACAGTGTAATGGAGTTTTAATCCCCGTTGAGATAGTTAAATTTAAAGAGTTAAATTTAATGAATAAAGAAGTTGGACTTCTTAAATAAGAGTAAGGGAGTAGGATTTCCTAAAATGACATAGGGATGGACATTTTTGGAAACCACTGAATTCGGATTCAGGAAAATTTATCTTGACTATAAAATGTGCAGAAATGGTTTCTGTGCACATTGGTAAAATCGGTTTATCAATCGGAAGTCACGATGAATTTTATATTAATTTCTGAACATGCGGGCTTTGCTTGTCGGGCCTCAACTTATGACTAATGGGCCCTAAGGTGTTAGTGGCCTGCATTATAAATAAGTTATTGCAGTACAGAAATTACATACAACTGGTCATAATTTTGAGAGCAAAATTTCGAAAACCCTAGCCTCCTCTCTCTCAAATATTTCGGCCGCCCCCCTCTCTCTCTGTCTGAGAAATTCCGGTCTGTGATTTTGAATTGCAGTCTGGAATAAGCGAATCAAATTCGTTATTCTCTTCGCAGAAAACTTCTGATAGATTTTCTAGTGCAATCTATCAGAGGGATTAAACCTCTATTCGTGGACCTGATTGAAGGAGTTCATCGGTTCCAGGGAGAGACAACAAGAGCAGAGAAATCTGTTGGAGTCCAATAATCTCGATTCGAGATTGAAGGTAAAATTTAATAATTGTTATTTAAATTTTACACACACTTATAATTTAATCGTTGAACGGTTGATACCCACAATATGGAATTGTTCCATAATAAAATTTTTAAACATCCGCTGCACCGGGTATCAATCGTGATTGATCTGAACGCCAGTTTTCCAACACCATGTTCTCAATTAAATTCCTCGCTTACCAGAGTTTTATCCACAAAAACTCCTCCACTGGCTGCATCTAGCATACTCCTGTCATGAGGCAACAAACCTTCATATCAAAATTGAATTAATTGGTTTTCACTTATCTGATGTTGCGGACGGCTAGCACAAAGCTTTTTGAACCGCTTCCAGTATTCATGAAGTGATTCCCCTGTGTATTGTTTTATCCCATAGATTTCCTTCCTGATATTTGCGGCTCTAGAAGCTGGGAAGTACTTCTGTAGGAAAATTCTTTTCATCTCAGTCCAAGTCGTGATGGATCCAGAGGGTAAATAATACAGCCAGTCCTTAGCAGCACTCTTCAAAGAGAAAGGAAAGGCACTCAGTTGGATCTGCTCCTCTATCATCTGCTCCTCTATCACTCCATGGGGTTTCATACTTGTGCAAACCACATGGAATTCCATCTAGTGGTTGTTAGGTTCCTCACCTGCAAGACCATGAAAAGAAGGCAATAAGTGAATCAATCCAGATTTAAGCTCAAAAGTAGCCTTATTTTCTAAAGTAGGAAAAGTAATGCATAAGGGTTGTTGGTTAGGATCAGGAGTGCCCAATTTTCTAAGACACAGATTAGCTTTAGCAGTCATTTCTTGCTCAGGAATTTCATTACGAATCTCTTCCTCTTCCTGTCTTCTACAAGCTTCTCTCCTTCGCTTGTGTAAAGTTCTTTCGATCTCCGGGTCGTAGAGAAAGTCTTCTTCAGATAAATCACCTGAAAGCATGAACGAGAGAAAAACTAGAAACAAAGAAAAGAGAAGAGAGTGAGATTATACTAAACAAAATAAAAATAAAAAAAGAACACAATAAATTAAACACTGTTCCCTGCCAACGGCGCCAAAATTTGGTAGCTAAGTCGTGTCACGCCCAAATTACCTAACTCAATCAGATAAATAAATATGCAGTAGTGTGAGAAGGGATCGTTCCCACGAGGAAAGTGAAATTTAAGTGTGTTCCTAAAATAAAATAAAGGGGGTTTTGAGTTAAGATTAACTACTAAAAATTTAAAAACAATATTTAATGAAATTATTAACAACTAACACGCAAGATTAAATTATAACTGAAGAATTCAATGAGAAACGAGCCTTGGTATCGGTCGAATACACCCTTGATATCATTCATTCAATCATTGATTTCCTTAAAATAATTAATCGTATCAAATATTCATCATTGAAAATTAAATTCCTATTTCACCTTAATCCTAGTTAATTAGACACCAATGTTCTAGATTAACCGTTACCAATAAATCAACCCGGATACCAGCGATCTAGATTTAAATTTAAGGTAGCATTCAAATGAGTAAAACTGATAAATCTAGATAACACAAATACCAGCGATTGTATTTAGTGTTGGAAAACTGGCGAGTTCCCAGACCAATTACGATTGATACCCGGTGCAGCGGAAGTTTAAAAATTTTTCATGGAACGTTTCCATGGTATGGGTATCAACCGTTCATCGATTGAATTACGTGTGTGTAAAATTTAAATAACAATTAAATAAATTTTACCTCAAATCTCGCAACGAGATTAATGGACACCAACAGAACAATTCTGCTCTTGTTGTCTCTCCCTGGAACCGATGAACGCCTTCAATCAGGTCCACGAACAGAGGTTTAATCCCTCTGATAGATTGCACTAGAAAATCTATCAGAAGTTTTCTGCGAAGAGAATACACGAATTTGATTCGTTATTCCTGACTGCAATTCAAAATCACAGACCGGAATTTCTCGGGCAGAGTGAAGGGGGGCGGCCAAAAAACGTTTTGAGAGGCTAGGGTTTTCAAAAATCCTGTCTCAAAAATTATGACCTGTTGTGTGTAATTTCTGTACTGAAATAACTTATTTATAATGCAGGCCACTAACACCTTAGGGCCCATTAGTCATAAGCTGGGGCCCGACAAGCAAAGCCCGCTCGTTCAGAAATTAATATAAAATTCATCGTGACTCCGATTGATGAAACGATTTCACCAATGTGCACAGAAACCATTTCTGCACGTTTTAAAGTCAAAATAAATTTTCCTGAATCCGAATTCAGTGGTTTCCAAAAATGTCCATCCCTATGTCATTTTAGGAAATCCTACTCCCTTACTCTTATTTTAAGAAGTCCAACTCCTTAGTTCATTAAATTTAACTCTTTAAATTCAACTATCTCAACGGGGATTAAAACTCCATTACACTGTGTGACCCTCAATGGTTCAGGGATACAGCTAGCCGTGGGCTCACAACTCCTTGTGACTCGGAACAACACTTTCCGACTTGCCCAACGAATCATGGTAAAGCGCCTAGCAACATCGCCCCATGATTCCCTAGGTATCACTGATAGTGCCTACAAGAACCAGTAGATTTTGGTTAACGTACAGTACGGTCCCTTCATCCATATATCCCGATCGAATCAACAACCATTGGTATATCGAGAGTCGCTCAAGATTCGATAACTATGCAATACATCTTGAAGATCAAATTAGTGACATCGCATGTGCTACTAAGAAACCATTTCTTAAATCACATCAATTACTCTGGCCAGAGATTTATCACACTAATATCTCCTCAGATCGCATAGGATATCCACACTCGCAAGTATGTGGTGAATCCTTGACAACAATGCATTGACTCCTATATGTGTCGTAACTGTACCCAATCTCGACACCTGATGACCCCCTCAGAGTCGGTAAACGAGTCAAAGCACAGTACTAGCATATAGAGTCTCCATGATGTTTCAAGTCGTAAGGACTAATGGTGTACAACCAAAACCGCGGACTTTATCCACTCGATAAGTGATAACCACTTGGA
This sequence comes from Henckelia pumila, assembly GCF_033568475.1. Lineage (NCBI taxonomy): Eukaryota > Viridiplantae > Streptophyta > Magnoliopsida > Lamiales > Gesneriaceae > Henckelia > Henckelia pumila. The sequence goes on along the minus strand of NC_133122.1, from coordinate 127,177,758 downwards.
AAGTCCGGATAGGGTAGTTCGATTATTCATCCTATGAATATCCATTTGCATGCTTCGAACATCTCCATGTTCCCTACCAATGAAACGTGGTACTCCGCATCGCAAATGCTAGTCTCAAACTCGAGCGATCCTTATCCTTATTATCGGACGGCTCAATCGACTAGGAACGGTTTTAGAATATACAGTGACTATAAGATGTATTTCATGATAGACATCTCCATGTTCTACCACATCTTACATACACTATAGTATATTCAAGGTCTTTATCAAAACAACAATAGTATATCACAATATAACAATATGAAGTAATATAAAGTCATTGCCATAAAAGTGTAAATAATATTAAACAAAAGATTGTTTATACAAAGAGTCAACAAAGCCCATAGCCACACAGTTGGCTCACTGGGCACCCACTCTTACAATCTCCCACTTGCCCTATAGCCAACTAGTCATACTACGTAGACCCATTGCTTCGCGATGTTTGTCAAACAATGGTCCTGGCAAAGGCTTAGTAAGTGGATCAGCGATATTGTCTGCAGAGGCCACTCGTTCGACACTGATGTCTCCTCTTTCCACAATCTCCCGGATTATGTGGTATTTCCTCAGTACGTGTTTGGATCTTTGATGAGACCTTGGTTCCTTTGCTTGAGCAACGGCACCCGTGTTGTCGCAGTACACCGGGACTGGACCAACAAATTCAGGAATGACGCCCAACTCTTGGACGAAATTCCTCATCCAAACGGCCTCTTTAGCAGCAGCTGATGCTGCAATGTATTCAGCCTCAGTGGTGGAATCCGCTGTGGTGTCCTGCTTGGAACTCTTCCAAGAGACAGCACCGCCATTGAGCATGAACACAAATCCAGAGGTTGACTTCGAGTCATCCACATCACTTTGGAAGCTAGAGTCGGTATAGCCTTCCAGTTTGAGTTCTCGTCCTCCATAAACCATGAACATATTCTTAGTCCTTTGCAAGTACTTAAGAATGTCCTTCACGGCTTTCCAATGCATCTGACCAGGATTAGACTGATATCTGCTCGTGACACTCAGAGCAAATGCTACATCCGGTCTGGTAGATATCATCCCATACATGATACTACCTATAGCTGACGCATATGGTACATGTGTCATATTCTCTATCTCTGCATCAGTCTTGGGACACATAGACTTGGATAGAGAAACTCCATGACACATGGGTAGATGTCCTCTCTTGGACCCATCCATTGAAAACCGTTTCAATATGGTATCGATGTAGGTTGATTGAGTGAGTCCTATCATTCTCTTAGATCTATCCCTATAGATCTGTATCCCAAGAATGTAGGATGCCTCACCCAAATCCTTCATCGAAAATCTACCTGATAACCATATCTTTGTTGACTGAAACATCCCTACATCATTCCCAATGAGTAGGATGTCATCAACATAAAGTACTAAGAATGTCACAGTATCCTTAACTACTTTCTTGTACACGCAAGGTTCCTCCGGGTTCTTGATGAAACCAAAGTCTTTAATTGTTTCATCAAATTTCTGGTTCCAACTTCTTGATGCTTGTTTTAGACCATAAATTGATCTCTGAAGCTTGCATACCTTATGCTCGCTTCCTATGGATGTGTACCCCTCAGGCTGCTTCATATAGATTTCTTCCTTAATGTCTCCATTAAGAAAAGCAGTCTTCACATCCATTTGCCATATCTCATAGTCATACCATGCAGCTATGGCAATAAGGATTCTTATGGACTTGAACATAGCAACTGGTGAAAAGGTTTCATCATAGTCAACTCCTTGCCTTTGAGTATAACCTTTCGCCACCAATCGCGCCTTGTAGGTCAATACCTTACCATCAGGCCCAAGCTTTCTTTTGTAGATCCATTTACACCCTATTGGAACAATTCCATCGGGAGGATCCACTAAAGTCCAGACTTGGTTAGTATGCATCGAATCCAATTCTGACTGCATAGCTTCAAGCCATAAATTCGAATCCGCATCAGAAATTGCTTCCTTGAAGCTTCTTGGATCATATCCAATGTCGGGTTCATCTTGACCCTCTTCAAGAAGAAGACCATATCGAACTGGAGGTCTAGAAGTCCTCTCGGATCTTCTAGGTGCAGGCGTGTCCAGCAATGGTTCCTGAGGTGTGGGATCGTTATTTTGTATTTCGGGTTCTTCTCGAACTTCTTCGAGTTCCATCATCTCGCCTTTCTTATCCAATAAGAACTCCTTCTCCAAGAAGGTGGCATTCCGCGAAACAAACACCTTTGTTTCAGCAGGATAATAGAAATAATATCCGATTGAATTCTTCGGATACCCCACAAAATAACACAAGCTGGATCGACTATCCAACTTATCTCCCACTGTCCGCTTCACGTAAGCAGGACATCCCCAAATCCTCAAGTATGAATACTTAGGAGCTTTGCCATTCCATAACTCGTATGGTGTTTTGTCCACTGCTTTAGTGTGGACGTTATTCAACAACAATACCGCCGTTTCAAGCGCATAGCCCCAAAACGAAGGTGGAAGCTCAGTGAAGCTCATCATGGATCGAACCATGTCCAACAAAGTTCGATTACGGCGCTCCGATACACCATTAAGCTGTGGTGTCATAGGAGGAGTCCACTGAGAGAGAATCCCATTCTCTTTTAGATAGTCCAAAAACTCGGTACTCAAGTATTCTCCACCTCGATCCGATCGAAGTGCTTTAATACTTTTACCTAGCTTGTTTTCTACTTCAGCCTTGAATTCTTTGAACTTTTCAAATGCTTCAGACTTATATTTCATTAAATATAAATACCCATACCTAGAATAATCATCAGTAAAGGTAATGAAGTAGGTGTGGCCATGTTGAGTCCCTACTCTAAATGGACCACAAACATCTGTATGGATCAAATCCAACAGATTTTGACTACGTTCAGGCTTCCCCTTAAAAGGAGATTTAGTCATTTTCCCTTTTAGGCAGGATTCACAAGTAGGTAGAGAGTTAATATCAGACATATCAAACATGCCCTCTCCCACTAGCTTGTTCATCCTCCTTGAGGAAATATGACCTAGTCTAGCGTGCCAAAGGTTTGCCGGGTTTTGACTATCGATTTTCCTTTTGTTTGTTGTCGCGGTTTGTCAATACAATTCACTGGAACGTCTTTTAGTTTTAAATTATATAGATCGTTTTCAAGTTGTCCATTTCCAATTAAACATTCATTCTTGTAAATACTGCAAATCCCATTCACAAAATTACAAGAATAACCATCTCTATCAAGCATAGAAATAGAAATAATGTTTTTAATTAAATCTGGCACAAATAAAACATCTCTCAACAATAATTTAAAACCATTCTGCAAAATCAAACAAACATCTCCAATGGCCGTAGCTTCAACTCTGGAACCATTCCCGAGCCTTAGCTGGGTCTCACCCATTCTAAGCCTGCGACTTCTTGTCATCACCTGCAAATCATTGCAAATGTGAGAACCACATCCGGTATCCAATACCACAGAAGTTGTATTAAGTGACATGTTTATTTCGATATAGAACATACCCTTTGCAGTTCCCAACTGCTCAAGATACTCCTTGCAGTTGCGCTTCCAATGACCCGGCTTCTTGCAGTAATGGCAAACATCCTTGGATTTTCCATCGTTTGAAGCCTTTGTCTTTTGCTTCTTCTCGGGTTCCACTTTCTTGGGTGGGGCAGAACGTTTCTTGCCCTTCATACTTGGCCCCTTCTTAGCAGAAGATGAGGAGCCCACCAAGAAAGCTGGCTTATCCTTCTTAAGTGTGGATTCATATGTAACGAGCATATTGACCATCTCTTCAAGGGTGGCCTCTATCTTGTTCATATTAAAATTTATCACGAATCCATCAAATGAAGAAGGAAGAGATAGAAGCAGCAAGTCCACATTGAGTTCATGCTCCAACACCAAATCAAGGGTCGCTAACTTCTGTATGAGCCAAATCACTCGTACCCCATGATCACGGACCGAAGTCCCTTCACGCATGCGGCACGTCATCAACTCCTTAACAGTAGAGAACCTTTCAGCCCTCGACTGAGCCCCAAAAGTTCCTTGAGTTGCGTGTGAATGTCAGCAGCATTCACCGTGTCCTCAAATCGCCTCTGGAGTTCATCAGACATCGAGGCTTGCATATAGCATTTGGTCTTGATGTCATGGTCACACCATGCATCAAGTTTGGCCAATTCCTCCGGACTTATGTCAGCTGGTGCTTCCTTCGGAGGTGCTTTCTCTAACACGTAGAGCATTTTCTCCGAAGTTAAGACAATCTTCAACTTCCGGAACCATTCCGTATAGTTGGCGCCAGTCAGCTTGTTTTGTTCGAGGATCGAGAATAAAGGATTTCGCGAATTCATTGTGTGAAATACTGAAAAGGAAAAACAGACATATATCAATGATTGTTTAACAATTTACTAAGACATAAAATAGGCGAATTTAATTTTATGAATCTCACTCCCACTATTTTAACGATTTCACCACCCTCTAGTGAAAACGGGAAACTTTTTCCTTAGTGAGAACATGGAGTCCAATTGACAAACTTATGGTCCCGAATAATATCAGCCAACCATAATTCTCAAAAGGTAGAGCCCAATTGCTTCCAAAGCAACCCCCATGTATTTACCTCATGTCCAATAAGGGCCCAATAATATGACGCCGTTTAAAGTGACATGTCAAGATGACCCATCAATATTAAGTTGTGATGGACGGTCGCCATGTGGATCCCCAATAATATGAGCCGATCCCATGGGAGTTCCACCCAACTTACAACATTTGTCGATCCAATGTACAGCTTTCCGACGAACGGGCCCCCCCAATAATATGAGCCGGACCGTATCCGCGGGTAGCATCACATACATTGACCGTTGATGGAAGGTGGGAACATTTAAACAATATTTAAATTTCCTTTATTTATCTTGATATAAATTTTAAATCATATTTAAAATGAGGGATTTTATTTATAAAAATATTTGTCTCATCATTTTTAATTTATTGCATGCATTGCCGGATTCACGCAATTTATGTCTAAACATGCATACAATCATAATATCACATATTATATAGGATGATCGATTCCATTTCTAATTGACCAGTGGTTGCCAATCACGGGTCTTAGTCCAATCCTAGGTAATATGCAGTATGCAAATGCAATCCTATTACATATGCTTCCAATTTACATTTCTTCAGTCTTCATTGTCTGCTGGGCCCACCATCTTCAAATCTTGATCTCCCACTAAATCTAATGTATTTACAATTAAATAACAATGACAAGTAGGGGATACATTTTTAGGGGGGGAACGGGCTATAAACCAAGCCCACTTTTATTACATATGACATTCATATCGGGCCATAAACCAGGCCCATTAATAAAACCAACAACAATAAAGACAAAATGTAAATTCCTAACATACACCTACAAAATTGGTCATGGCAATCGATCATCCTTATCCAATAACATTTAATTCAAAATTAATTTATTGGATAACATGCTGTGGCAATTCAAATTTAAACAAGATAAAATCATATTTTATATATAAAATCACATTTCACATATAAAATCATATTTTATCTCCATATCAAATAAAATCATATTTTATCTATAAAATCCAATTTTACAAATAAAATCATATTTTATCTAATATATCATAAGATCATATCTTATCATCAATTGTACCAAAATAATTGATTTCAAAATTCAATTTACGGATAAAATATTAAAATTTTCCAAAAATTCAAATTTATCCAAAATCAATTTTAAAATTTACGGACTCGAACAATTCGATCCGAAATCTCGTGAACCAATCAAAAACAATTTTTGACCGGACCAAAAATAAAATTTTAAATATTAAAATTAATAAAAAATTAAAAATTAATTTTTCCCGCGGGCCACCCGGGACACTCCCGGGTCGGCCCGCACCCGGGGCGCGGCCGGGGGCAGCCCGGCTGCCCCCTTAGGGCAGCGCCTGGCGCCGCCCTGGGCGGCGCCGTGCGCTGCCCTGGGCGGCGCCGAGCGCCGCCCTGCGCAGCGCCCAGCGCTGCGCTGGGCAGCGCCGAGCGCCGCCCCTGGGCAGCGCCGAGCGCTGCCCTGCGCAGCGCCCAGCGCTGCCCTGCGCAGCGCCCAGCGCTGCGCTGGGCAGCGCACAGCGCTGCCCTGGGCGGCGCCGTGCGCCGCCCTGGGCGGCGACGGTCGCCGCCTTGGGCGGCGCTGTGCGCCCCCTTTGGGCGGCGCCGTGCGCCGCCCGGGGCAGCAACAATTGCTGCCCCACCGGGCAGCGATCCAATCGCTGCCCAGGTTTTGCCCCGAAAAAAATTTTTTTTATTAAAAATATTTATTTTGTTTCATAAACCGAGACTCAAAAATTTTGTACAATTGATTATTCAATCGATTGATCTGAGCAACCTGGCTCTGATACCACTGTTGGAAAACTGGCGAGTTCTCAGACCAATTACGATTGATACCCGGTGCAGCGGAAGTTTAAAAATTTTTCATGGAACGTTTCCATGGTATGGGTATCAACCGTTCATCGATTGAATTACGTGTGTGTAAAATTTAAATAACAATTAAATAAATTTTACCTCAAATCTCGCAACGAGATTAATGGACACCAACAGAACAATTCTGCTCTTGTTGTCTCTCCCTGGAACCGATGAACGCCTTCAATCAGGTCCACGAACAGAGGTTTAATCCCTCTGATAGATTGCACTAGAAAATCTATCAGAAGTTTTCTGCGAAGAGAATACACGAATTTGATTCGTTATTCCTGACTGCAATTCAAAATCACAGACCGGAATTTCTCGGGCAGAGTGAAGGGGGGCGGCCAAAAAACGTTTTGAGAGGCTAGGGTTTTCAAAAATCCTGTCTCAAAAATTATGACCTGTTGTGTGTAATTTCTGTACTGAAATAACTTATTTATAATGCAGGCCACTAACACCTTAGGGCCCATTAGTCATAAGCTGGGGCCCGACAAGCAAAGCCCGCTCGTTCAGAAATTAATATAAAATTCATCGTGACTCCGATTGATGAAACGATTTCACCAATGTGCACAGAAACCATTTCTGCACGTTTTAAAGTCAAAATAAATTTTCCTGAATCCGAATTCAGTGGTTTCCAAAAATGTCCATCCCTATGTCATTTTAGGAAATCCTACTCCCTTACTCTTATTTTAAGAAGTCCAACTCCTTAGTTCATTAAATTTAACTCTTTAAATTCAACTATCTCAACGGGGATTAAAACTCCATTACACTGTGTGACCCTCAATGGTTCAGGGATACAGCTAGCCGTGGGCTCACAACTCCTTGTGACTCGGAACAACACTTTCCGACTTGCCCAACGAATCATGGTAAAGCGCCTAGCAACATCGCCCCATGATTCCCTAGGTATCACTGATAGTGCCTACAAGAACCAGTAGATTTTGGTTAACGTACAGTACGGTCCCTTCATCCATATATCCCGATCGAATCAACAACCATTGGTATATCGAGAGTCGCTCAAGATTCGATAACTATGCAATACATCTTGAAGATCAAATTAGTGACATCGCATGTGCTACTAAGAAACCATTTCTTAAATCACATCAATTACTCTGGCCAGAGATTTATCACACTAATATCTCCTCAGATCGCATAGGATATCCACACTCGCAAGTATGTGGTGAATCCTTGACAACAATGCATTGACTCCTATATGTGTCGTAACTGTACCCAATCTCGACACCTGATGACCCCCTCAGAGTCGGTAAACGAGTCAAAGCACAGTACTAGCATATAGAGTCTCCATGATGTTTCAAGTCGTAAGGACTAATGGTGTACAACCAAAACCGCGGACTTTATCCACTCGATAAGTGATAACCACTTGGAAAGTCCGGATAGGGTAGTTCGATTATTCATCCTATGAATATCCATTTGCATGCTTCGAACATCTCCATGTTCCCTACCAATGAAACGTGGTACTCCGCATCGCAAATGCTAGTCTCAAACTCGAGCGATCCTTATCCTTATTATCGGACGGCTCAATCGACTAGGAACGGTTTTAGAATATACAGTGACTATAAGATGTATTTCATGATAGACATCTCCATGTTCTACCACATCTTACATACACTATAGTATATTCAAGGTCTTTATCAAAACAACAATAGTATATCACAATATAACAATATGAAGTAATATAAAGTCATTGCCATAAAAGTGTAAATAATATTAAACAAAAGATTGTTTATACAAAGAGTCAACAAAGCCCATAGCCACACAGTTGGCTCACTGGGCACCCACTCTTACATTTAGCCTAGTCAATTGTTGTTCCTACAATTTAACAAATTCACTAGCATAAAATATTAAACGCAGTTTCTTCACAAATTAGATGATTCAAACAATTACGGATTTGAATTCTAATTTAGCATTAGATTGTAAAACAAAATCTTAAGATGGCCAATCTAAAAATCTCACAAACAAGCATAGAATAAACCAGAAAAACTTTTGATACTCAATAAGTATTAAACACTGAAAAATTTGAATCTCATGAATAAACTAAATCAAGGTCTTGTCTTCCTCAACCAAGTTTTAAGGTTTAGCCACAACGATTCATGAAAAACCAAAGAAAAATCAAAAGAAAAGAAGAAATCTTGAGAAAGTTGGAGTACAAAACCTATCCGTCAATAGAGAACTTCAAAGTATGATAATTAAAGTCTGAAAAATGGAATAAAAAGCCTAATAAAAGTCTAACGTCCAAAATAAAAGAGTTTTCAAAAATAAAAACTCCTTCCCGAAAAATGCCTCGCACTCGATCGGTAAAAGTCTGCCGATCGATCGCGAGCAAAAATGTTGTCCTACTATCCTTCAAATATAATTTGGCCGCTCGATCAGTAAAATGTTGCAGATCGAGCGGTAGAAAATTTCAGCGCCTACTGTAAGGTCCAAATCCACTAAACTCACTTACGATGATTTTAAAATAATTTTTATGATTTTATGCCATAAATTGTTTAAGTTATGATTTAATGATTATGGTTTCATGATATAATTATTTTATGTTTAACGCTTTCGATTAAGTTAATGGTTTCAGGTCGAGTTTGATTTTGGAATCATGGGAAGATGCTAACCTACGAACGAGATGATAGAGTGTATTTTTACGAACGTTTAAGTATAATATTGATATGTTTTTGATGCATGAGTCGGGGGATGGTATTTTTATCAGACGAGTCGGGACGGGTGACTGACTGCATTTTAGAGATGAACACACATTATGTATTGAATGATCATTATCCTATCTATCTACCCGGTTCCCCACCCCATTACTTCCCATGTCCCCTTGTTCCCTTGACTCTCTCTTCTTCCCTATCCTCTACACGATTCTTTCCCCTTCTCTCTATTCTATCATCTTCTCCTTCTTGTTTCTTTATTGAACCTTCACGGTTCTTGAAGAAAGTCACAAGCCAAAGTTCCAAATCTCGTTCTTGGTGTGGTTAGCTCGTTGCCAAGAATCCGAATCAACTTCGTCTTCATTTCAAGGCAAGTACAAATTTAAAAGATTTTGAAACCAATTCAAGCTATTATGTATTTTGATATGAATTGTTGTGTGTTGAAATATGTATGCATGATTTTCATGAATTTCAAGAGCGTGAAGTTATGATTTTACGAGATCGTGAAGCGCAGGTTGTTCTTGTCAAGTACTTGAGTTGATTCAAGAGGTTCATGTTCTTTTAAGATTTTAATGTTTTGAAGTTAGTTAAACCATGTTCAATTACAAGAAAATGAGCTTTGATGATTTATGTAGTTAGGATTTTGATTAAAAGAAGTTTATGTTTGAAGTTTGAAGTGTTGAAATTGTGTTTGGTGGCATCGGATTACCTATACTTGTTATGATTTTGAGGATAACAATTAGGGTAGTAATCCAAATGATATGAGGCCAATTCTATTTGAAATCTAGCTTATTTATCTACAACTTTCATGTTTTGAGTTTTGTCAAAATAATTTTGAAAGATTGGTCAAAATCATCCCAAAGTGTGTAGAGTGTTTTGATTTCCCGGCAGTGACACATTTAGGGAGAATGAGCATAACGTTTTACTGAAAACTTCAATTGAGGTGCGGTTTTGGGCATTAGAAAGCCAAGCTCCAGAGCTACAACTTTTATGTTTGCCACGTTTTCAAATTCTAACTTAAAAATAGAGTTTCGGAGCGAGCAAGATGAACCATTTGCGCAGGTCAGGCGCGCCCGCGCCTAGAAGTTGAGCGGCCGCGCCTTTCACTCGAAATTCATGATTTGTTTATGTTATTTTAGGGTCCTAAATTCATGATTATGATCTTCAAAGGCTTATAAAATATATTTAAGAGTTTCTATGCAAAAAGTTTCAAGTTTTAAGTCAAGAACGACAAGAACGACTTACGTGGATCGATTACGCTATGTGATGCATGTAAATGTCTAAGTTTCATTCATGAAACCTATGTTCAATATGAAAGTATGATTTTTATCATCTATGACATGCATGAAGTAATGGAGTAAAGTTTTATGTTCATGAAATGAAAGTTATGACGGAATTTACGATGAAACAATGATGTTTCATAATGAATGAAATGATATGATGAATGATGTTAAGATGAATCATGATATGATATGTTGATGCATGAAAAGATTTTGATGTCTTATGTGTCTTTGTGGTGGCAAACACGGGATTGGTGCTCCGGTTTGGGCTCCGGAGAGGGCCTTTCCAAACATGGCTCATGAGACAGATAAGTACACGGGACTCGTGCTCCGGGATGAGCTCCGGAGAGGGCCTTTCCAAATAACGAATGTTATGAGGCTTAGTGCCATATGCTTGTTGATCAACAAGAAAAGGATGAATGTGCCCATTATGACGGTTGCCACAATTTCGCATAATTCATCACCAAATGATGAGTTTATGTTATGTTATGTTACGTTTAAATGATATTTGAAATCTCACGATTTTTACTGCATATACTTGTTGAGTCTTTAGACTCACTATACTTGAATGGTGCAGGTAATGAGGATGACATTTATGCATATGTCGACGAGTTTAATGTCGGACATGAAGAAGAGCAAGGAGTCGGACCGGCGGGCGATGCATGAGTGTGTTATGTGTTGAGTGTGATATGCTATGTCTTGAGCTATTTGCAACTTTATGATGTATTTTAAGGTTGTAAACAAGTTTTATAAATTTTAAGGTTTGGATTTGGTTTGTAAACTATTCTGAAATGTTTTAAGTAAGGTTTGATGTATGCATACATCTTTCAAAAAAAAAAAAATAATTTCTTTTCCGCGTTATTGTAAGGTTATGTTAGTTTTGTAACATCTTCATCGGTTGAGGGCGTTACAGTTTGGTATCAGAGCAATTCGCTCTGGGTTTTCTTGAAACATTCATGCATACTCGCCACGACTCCAACGCTCAGTCTTCATGTCTGTAAGTTATGATGTTTATTCGATTATGTGTATGATAATGCGATGAGATATTGTATGCATGTTACATGTTAAAGTATATTTACGTATTGAATCGTGACTGAGCGGTGTGGATAATATTGGACTTTAGGACTATGGCATCACGTAAGGGAAATAACACCAACGCCAACGCCAATGCCGCTAACAACAACCATAATGATTGCGGGCCAGATAGTGAGAACAATCAAAACAACCAGTTTTTGGCGGGATTAACTGCTCTGCTTCAAGAGCAAAGCCGTGCTCAGGGAGCTCAAATCCAACAGTTGCTTCAAGCCCAGACAGCTAATGCCGGAAATAACCATCCTGCGGCTAATCAAAACCATATCTACAAAAGGTTCTTAGAGTTGGGACCACCTGAGTTCAAAGGAGAGACTGATCCTTTGATTGCGGAACAATGGTTCCAAGCTATGGAGACTGCTTTTGAATTCATGCAGATCACGGATGCGGATAGATTGAGATGTGCTACCTATATGTTCCGTGATGACGCTCGTGTTTGGTGGAATGGAGCCAAAGCAGCGTTGAACCTAACCACCCTTACTTGGAATGGATTCAAGGATGTGTTCTACGGCAAATATTTCACGGTGAGCACCCAAAACAGGTTGGCTAGAGAGTTTTTGGAGATCCGTCAAGGAAACATGTCAATTGCGGAGTATGTAAAGAAGTTTGAAAGGGGAAGATACTTTGTACTGATGATTTCTGGTGATCCTACTGAAGAGTTGAAACACTTTACAGAAGGGTTGAATGCCTTCATCAGAAAGGATGTTAGACTAAGTGGAGCGAAAAATTACAAAGAAGCGGTAGATCAGGCCATGCTGTCCGAAAAGGACAGAAACGATATTATCAAAGAGTCACAGGCAAAGAGATCTAACTATCAGGGTCGAGACCAACAAGGAAATTCTAACAAAAAGAGGCCGTACCAAGCCCCTCCTCAACACCGACCGTACCAACAACAACAGCCTCGACCTCAAGGGCAGAAACAGTTGGCCCTGCCAGCACCAAAACCGGCAAATGCACCAAAAGCTTGTCAAAAATGTGGAAAACTTCATTCAGGCCAATGTATGATGGGAACTGGTGTATGTTACTTGTGCAAACAACCAGGACATTTTGCAAAGGAATGTCCCCAACAAAGAGGACCGGCCAAAGGCCGAGTGTTTGCCATGACTCATGAGCAAGTGGACACAAACTCAGCCATCGTCACAGGTATGATTAATGTTTCCAGTATTCCTGCTCATATCTTAATTGATACTGGAGCTACACATTCATTCACATCTGTTGAATTTGTTAATAAATCGGGTTTGGTACCGGATATGTCAATTTCAGGATTTAGTATATCTTTGCCTTCAGGGGAAGAATTGAGTAGTGATTTGATTATCAAAGGATGCAGTATACAGATGCAAGGTCATGAGTTGTATGCTGATCTTATTATCCTCAAAATGTCGGACTTTGACGTGATATTTGGTATGGATTGGTTGTCTTGTTACGAGGCTACCATAGACTGTAAACGGAGGACGGTTTCCTTGAAAACTAAGGATGGAGAAACGTTTCTATTCCATGCCACACCGAAAAATAATTCATCTCTTTTAATTTCAGTAGGTAAGGCATGGCAACTGTTGAATAAAGGATGTGAAGGTTTCCTCGCAAGTGTCACTTGCGACCAAGAATTAGCTCGACCGAAACTTGAAGACGTCGAGGTAGTGAGAGATTTCCCAGAAGTATTTCCTGATGATATTGCAGGATTACCTCCAGCTAGGGAGGTAGAATTTGGGATTGAATTAATGCCCAGAACCCAACCAGCTTCCAAAGCACCATACAGATTAGCACCGACTGAAATGAAAGAATTGAAGGAGCAACTACAAGAGCTACTCAATAAAGGCTTTATTAGACCGAGTATATCGCCTTGGGGTGCACCGGTATTGTTTGTCAAGAAGAAAGATGGGTCTATGAGACTGTGCATCGATTATAGAGAGCTGAATCGAGTAACATTGAAGAACAAATATCCACTGCCAAGGATTGATGATTTGTTTGATCAGTTACAAGGGACAGTAGTATTCTCCAGGATCGATTTGAGATCAGGTTATCACCAATTGAAGGTGAAAGATGAAGATATTCATAAGACGGCTTTCAGGACTCGTTATGGCCACTACGAGTTTTTAGTCATGCCATTTGGAGTTACCAATGCACCGGAAGTATTCATGGATCTTATGAACAGAGTGTTTCAGCCTTTCTTAGATCAGTTTGTCACAGTATTCATAGATGACATACTGATATACTCTCGTAGTTTAGATGAGCATCGTCAGCATCTAACTACAGTCTTGCAGATTCTGAAAGAAAAACAATTGTTTGCTAAGTTCAGTAAGTGTGAATTTTGGCTGGAACAGATTGCATTTTTGGGTCACATAGTTTCGGCTAAGGGAATAGAGGTTGATCCAGCAAAGATAGAAGCAATTAAAAATTGGGTTATTCCAAAGAATGCTACAGAGATACGGAGTTTCTTGGGATTAGCGGGTTACTATAGGAGATTCATTCAGGATTTCTCCAAGATAGCGCTGCCACTAAAGTCATTAACTCGCAAAAGTGTGAAGTTTGAATGGTCTAATCAGTGTGAGAAAAGCTTTTTAGTGTTAAAGAAAAAGTTGATGACAGCACCAGTACTAGCCATACCAGAAGGAACAGGTCGATTCGTAATTTATACAGATGCTTCCAAGAGTGGATTAGGGGCTGTCTTGATGCAAGATGGAAAGGTGATAGCATATGCTTCACGACAGTTGAAGATTCATGAAAAGAATTACCCTACCCATGACCTTGAATTGGCAGCAGTTGTCTTCGCACTCAAACTGTGGAGACATTACCTTTATGGTGAGAAGTGTCAGATTTTCACTGATCATAAGAGTTTGAAGTACTTCTTCACCCAGAAGGAGTTGAACATGAGGCAGAGAAGATGGCTCGAATTGGTGAAAGATTATGACTGTAGTATTAGCTACAATCCGGGTAAAGCTAATGTAGTAGCAGATGCTTTGAGTCGTAAATCTGCAACCTTGAACAAAATGACAACTCAACAAGAGTTGATTGCAGATTTTGAACGACTCAGATTGGAAGTAGTTGAGCCGATGGAAGTTTGTGCCCTATCAGCCTTAACAATGGTTCCAAGTTTGCTCGACAAGATTCGAACAGGTCAGGCTTCAGACCAGCAATTATTAACTTGGAAACTTAAAGATGAAGCTAAAGGGGGTGCATTGTATACAGTGAAGGATGGGATCGTGCATCACAAAGGGCGAAAGTGGGTACCAGCAGTAGATTTACTGAGGGAAGATGTGATGACTGAGGCTCACACTATACCATATTCTATTCATCCAGGGAGTACAAAGATGTTCAAGGATTTACAGATGCTATACTAGTGGCCAGGTATGAAGAAAGACATCGTTAAGTTTGTTAGCGAATGTTTGACATGTCAACAGGTCAAAGTTGAACATCAAAGGCCAGCAGGACTTCTGAAACCATTACACATTCCCACTTGGAAATGGGAAGATGTCACCATGGACTTTGTGATTGGACTGCCAATTACACAACGAAGAATGAATTCAATATGGATAATAGTTGATAGGTTGACGAAGTCAGCTCACTTTTTACCAGTTAGAAACAACTTCTCGATGAATCAATATGCAGAGTTGTATATTCGAGAGGTAGTTAGATTGCATGGAGTTCCAGCAAGGATAGTCTCTGACAGGGATCCCAGGTTCACATCAAACTTTTGGAAGAGTCTACATCATGGATTGGGGACAAAGTTAGCCTTCAGTACAGCTTTTCATCCACAAACAGATGGACAATCTGAGCGAGTGATTCAGATACTGGAGGATTTACTTAGGGCTTGCATGATTGACTTTGGAGGAAATTGGGAATCGAAATTTCCTTTAGTGGAGTTCACATATAACAATAGTTATCAAGCTACTATTGGAATGGCTCCTTATGAGGCTTTGTATGGGAGAAAGTGTAGGACTCCATTGCATTGGGATGAAATGGGAGAAAGAGCTGTATTGGGACGAGAAATAGTGCAACAGACAATCGACATGATAGCAAAAGTCAAGGACATAATGTTGACAGCACAGAGTCGACGGAAAAGCTACGCCGATAAGAGGCGTAGAGACTTGGAGTTTCAGGTAGGTGATCATGTGTTCTTGAAAGTGTCACCTTGGAAAGGAGTTTTGAGATTTGGGAAGAAAGGAAAGCAGAGTCCGAGATATATAGGGCCTTTCGAGATCCTAGACAAGATTGGAGAAAGAGCCTATCGATTAGCATTGCCTCCAAATCTAGAAGGAGTACACGACGTCTTCCATGTCTCGATGTTGAGGAAGTATATCTCAAATCCTTCCCATGTCATTCGTCATGAACCAGTTCAGTGGACGCCAGACTTGTCATATGAAGAGGTACCTATCCAAATTTTGGATACACAAGTCCGGAAGTTGAGAAACAAAGAGATCAAGATGGTAAAGGTCTTATGGCGCAATCAATTAGTGGAAGAGGCTACTTGGGAGACTGAACAAGATATGCGTAGCCGATACCCAGAATTATTTGGTGAGTCGAATTTTGAGGACAAAATTCTTTTAAGGAGGGTAGAGTTGTAAGGTCCAAATCCACTAAACTCACTTACGATGATTTTAAAATAATTTTTATGATTTTATGCCATAAATTGTTTAATTTATGATTTAATGATTATGGTATCATGATATAATTATTTTATGTTTAACGCTTTCGATTAAGTTAATGGTTTCAGGTCGAGTTTGATTTTGGAATCATGGGACGAGGCTAACCTACGAACGAGATGATAGAGCGTATTTTTACGAAATTTTTAAGTATAATATTGATATGTTTTTTATGCATGAGTCGGGGGATGGTATTTTTATCAGACGAGTCGGGACGGGTGACTGACTGCATTTTAGAGATGAACACACATTATGTATTGAATGATCATTATCCTATCTATCTACCCGGTTCCCCACCCCATTACTTCCCATGTCCCCTTGTTCCCTTGACTCTCTCTTCTTCCCTATCCTCTACACGATTCTTTCCCCTTCTCTCCATTCTATCATCTTCTCCTTCTTGTTTCTTTATTGAACCTTCACGGTTCTTGAAGAAAGTCACAAGCCAAAGTTCCAAATCTCGTTCTTGGTGTGGTTAGCTCGTTGCCAAGAATCCGAATCAACTTCGTCTTCATTTCAAGGCAAGTACAAATTTAAAAGATTTTGAAACCAATTCAAGCTATTATGTATTTTGATATGAATTGTTGTGTGTTGAAATATGTATGCATGATTTTCATGAATTTCAAGAGCGTGAAGTTATGATTTTACGAGATCGTGAAGCGCAGGTTGTTCTTGTCAAGTACTTGAGTTGATTCAAGAGGTTCATGTTCTTTTAAGATTTTAATGTTTTGAAGTTAGTTAAACCATGTTCAATTACAAGAAAATGAGCTTTGATGATTTATGTAGTTAGGATTTTGATTAAAAGAAGTTTATGTTTGAAGTTTGAAGTGTTGAAATTGTGTTTGGTGGCATCGGATTACCTATACTTGTTATGATTTTGAGGATAACAATTAGGGTAGTAATCCAAATGATATGAGGCCAATTCTATTTGAAATCTAGCTTATTTATCTACAACTTTCATGTTTTGAGTTTTTTCAAAATAATTTTGAAAGATTGGTCAAAATCACCCCAAAGTGTGTAGAGTGTTTTGATTTCCCGGCAGTGACACATTTAGGGAGAATGAGCATAAAGTTTTACTGAAAACTCCAATTGAGGTGCGGTTTTGGGCATTAGAAAGCCAAGATCCAGAGCTACAACGTTCATGTTTTCCACGTTTTCAAATTCTAACTTAAAAATAGAGTTTCGGAGCGAGCAAGATGAACCATTTGCGCAGGTCAGGAGCGCCCGCGCCTAGAAGTTGAGCGGCCGCGCCTTTCACTCAAAATTCATGATTTGTTTATGTTATTTTAGGGTCCTAAATTCATGATTATGATCTTCAAAGGCTTATAAAATATATTTAAGAGTTTCTATGCAAAAAGTTTCAAGTTTTAAGTCAAGAACGACAAGAACGACTTACGTGGATTGATTACGCTATGTGATGCATGTAAATGTCTAAGTTTCATTCATGAAACCTATGTTCAATATGAAAGTATGATTTTTATCATCTATGACATGCATGAAGTAATGGAGTAAAGTTTTATGTTCATGAAATGAAAGTTATGACGGAATTTACGATGAAACAATGATGTTTCATAATGAATGAAATGATATGATGAATGATGTTAAGATGAATCATGATATGATATGTTGATGCATGAAAAGATTTTGATGTCTTATGTGTCTTTGTGGTGGCAAACACGGGATTGGTGCTCCGGTTTGGGCTCCGGAGAGGGCCTTTCCAAACATGGCTCATGAGACAGATAAGTACACGGGACTCGTGCTCCGGGATGAGCTCCGGAGAGGGCCTTTCCAAATAACGAATGTTATGAGGCTTAGTGCCATATGCTTGTTGATCAACAAGAAAAGGATGAATGTGCCCATTATGACGGTTGCCACAATTTCGCATAATTCATCACCAAATGATGAGTTTATGTTATGTTATGTTACGTTTAAATGATATTTGAAATCTCACGATTTTTACTGCATATACTTGTTGAGTCTTTAGACTCACTATACTTGAATGGTGCAGGTAATGAGGATGACATTTATGCATATGTCGACGAGTTTAATTTCGGACATGAAGAAGAGCAAGGAGTCGGACCGGCGGGCGATGCATGAGTGTGTTATGTGTTGAGTGTGATATGCTATGTCTTGAGCTATTTGCAACTTTATGATGTATTTTAAGGTTGTAAACAAGTTTTATAAATTTTAAGGTTTGGATTTGGTTTGTAAACTATTCTGAAATGTTTTAAGTAAGGTTTGATGTATGCATACATCTTTCAAAAAAAAAAAAATAATTTCTTTTCCGTGTTATTGTAAGGTTATGTTAGTTTTGTAACATCTTCATCGGTTGAGGGCGTTACAGTTTGGTATCAGAGCAATTCGCTCTGGGTTTTCTTGATTCATTCATGCATACTCGCCACGACTCCAACGCTCAGTCTTCATGTCTGTAAGTTATGATGTTTATTCGATTATGTGTATGATAATGCGATGAGATATTGTATGCATTATACATGTTAAAGTATATTTACGTATTGAATCGTGACTGAGCGGTGTGGATAATATTGGACTTTAGGACTATGGCATCACGTAAGGGAAATAACACCAACGCCAACGCCAATGCCGCTAACAACAACCATAATGATTGCGGGCCAGATAGTGAGAACAATCAAAACAACCAGTTTTTGGCGGGATTAACTGCTCTGCTTCAAGATCAAAGCCGTGCTCAGGGAGCTCAAATCCAACAGTTGCTTCAAGCCCAGACAGCTAATTCCGGAAATAACCATCCTGCGGCTAATCAAAACCCTATCTACAAAAGGTTCTTAGAGTTGGGACCACCTGAGTTCAAAGGAGAGACTGATCCTTTGATTGCGGAACAATGGTTCCAAGCTATGGAGACTGCTTTTGAATTCATGCAGATCACGGATGCGGATAGATTGAGATGTGCTACCTATATGTTCCGTGATGACGCTCGTGTTTGGTGGAATGGAGCCAAAGCAGCGTTGAACCTAACCACCCTTACTTGAAATGGATTCAAGGATGTGTTCTATGGAAAATATTTCACGGTGAGCACCCAAAACAGGTTGGCTAGAGATTTTTTGGAGATCCGTCAAGGAAACATGTCAATTGCGGAGTATGTAAAGAAGTTTGAAAGGGGAAGATACTTTGTACCGATGATTTCTGGTGATCCTGCTGAAGAGTTGAAACACTTTACAGAAGGGTTGAATGCCTTCATCAGAAAGGATGTTAGACTAAGTGGAGCGAAAAATTACAAAGAAGCGGTAGATCAGGCCATGCTGTCCGAAAAGGACAGAAACGATATTATCAAAGAGTCACAGGCAAAGAGATCTAACTATCAGGGTCGAGACCAACAAGGAAATTCTAACAGAAAGAGGCCGTACCAAGCCCCTCCTCAACACCGACCGAACCAACAACAACAACCTCGACCTCAAGGGCAGAAACAGTTGGCTCTGCCAGCACCAAAACCGGCAAATGAACCAACAGCTTGTCAAAAATGTGGAAAACTTCATTCAGGCCAATGTATGATGGGAACTGGTGTATGTTACTTGTGCAAACAACCAGGACATTTTGCAAAGGAATGTCCCCAACAAAGAGGACCGGCCAAAGGCTGAGTGTTTGCCATGACTCATGAGCAAGTGGACACAAACTCAGCCATCGTCACAGGTATGATTAATGTTTCCAGTATTCCTGCTCATATCTTAATTGATACTGGAGCTACACATTCATTCATATCTGTTGAATTTGTTAATAAATCGGGTTTGGTACCGGATAAGTCAATTTCGGGATTTAGTATATCTTTGCCTTCAGGGGAAGAATTGAGTAGTGATTTGATTATCAGAGGATGCAGTATACAGATGCAAGGTCATGAGTTGTATGCTGATCTTATTATCCTCAAAATGTCGGACTTTGACGTGATATTTGGTATGGATTGGTTGTCTTGTTACGAGGCTACCATAGACTGTAAACGGAGGACGGTTTCCTTGAAAACTAAGGATGGAGAAACGTTTCTATTCCATGCCACACCGAAAAATAATTCATCTCTTTTAATTTCAGTAGGTAAGGCATGACAACTATTGAATAAAGGATGTGAAGGTTTCCTCGCAAGTGTCACTTGCGACCAAGAATTACCTCGATCGAAACTTGAAGACGTCGAGGTAGTGAGAGATTTCCCAGAAGTATTTCCTGATGATATTGCAGGATTACCTCCAGCTAGGGAGGTAGAATTTGGGATTGAATTAATGCCCGGAACCCAACCATCTTCCAAAGCACCATACAGATTAGCACCGACTGAAATAAAAGAATTGAAGGAGAAACTACAAGAGCTACTCAATAAAGGCTTTATTAGACCGAGTATATCGCCTTGGGGTGCACCGGTATTGTTTGTCAAGAAGAAAGATGAGTCTATGAGACTGTGCATCGATTATAGAGAGCTGAATCGAGTAACAGTGAAGAACAAATATCCACTGCCAAGGATTGATGATTTGTTTGATCAGTTACAAGGGGCAGTAGTATTCTCCAAGATCGATTTGAGATCAGGTTATCACCAATTGAAGGTGAAAGATGAAGATATTCATAAGACGGCTTTCAGGACTCGTTATGGCCACTACGAGTTTTTAGTCATGCCATTTGGAGTTACCAATGCACCGGCAGTATTCATGGATCTTATGAACAGAGTGTTTCAGCCTTTCTTAGATCAGTTTGTCATAGTATTCATAGATGACATACTGATATACTCTCGTAGTTCAGATGAGCATCGTCAGCATCTAACTACAGTCTTGCAGATTCTGAAAGAAAAACAATTGTTTGCTAAGTTCAGTAAGTGTGAATTTTGGCTGGAACAGATTGCATTTTTGGGTCACATAGTTTCGGCTAAGGGAATAGAGGTTGATCCAGCAAAGATAGAAGCAATTAAAAATTTGGTTACTCCAAAGAATGCTACAGAGATACGGAGTTTCTTGGGATTAGCGGGTTACTATAGGAGATTCATTCAGGATTTCTCCAAGATAGCGCTGCCACTAACGTCATTAACTCGCCAAAGTATGAAGTTTGAATGGTCTAATCAGTGTGAGAAAAGCTTTTTAGTGTTAAAGAAAAAGTTGATGACAGCACCAGTACTAGCCATACCAGAAGGAACAGGTCGATTCGTAATTTATACATATGCTTCCAAGAGTGGATTAGGGGCTGTCTTGATGCAAGATGGAAAGGTGATAGCATATGCTTCACGACAGTTGAAGATTCATTAAAAGAATTACCCTACCCATGACCTTGAATTGGCAGCAGTTGTCTTCGCACTCAAACTGTGGAGACATTACCTTTATGGTGAGAAGTGTCAGATTTTCACTGATCATAAGAGTTTGAAGTACTTCTTCACCCAGAAGGAGTTGAACATGAGGCAGAGAAGATGACTCGAATTGGTGAAAGATTATGACTGTAATATTAGCTACCATCCGGGTAAAGCTAATGTAGTAGCAGATGCTTTGAGTCGTAAATCTGCAACCTTGAACAAAATGACAACTCAACAAGAGTTGATTGCAGATTTTGAACGACTCAGATTGGAAGTAGTTGAGCCGATGGAAGTTTGTGCCCTATCAGCCTTAACAATGGTTCCAAGTTTGCTCGACAAGATTCGAACAGGTCAGGCTTCAGACCAGCGATTATTAACTTGGAAACTTAAAGATGAAGCTAAAGGGGGTGCATTGTATACAATGAAGGATGGGATCGTGCATCACAAAGGGCAAAAGTGGGTACCAGCAGTAGATTTACTGATGGAAGATGTGATGACTGAGGCTCACACTGTACCATATTCTATTCATCCAGGGAGTACAAAGATGTTCAAGGATTTACAGATGCTATACTGGTGGCCAGGTATGAAGAAAGACATCGTTAAGTTTGTTAGCGAATGTTTGACATGTCAACAGGTCAAAGTTGAACATCAAAGGCCAGCAGGACTTCTGAAACCATTACACATTCCCACTTGGAAATGGGAAGATGTCACCATAGACTTTGTGATTGGATTGCCAATTACACAACGAAGAATGAATTCAATATGGATAATAGTTGATAGGTTGACGAAGTCAGCTCACTTTTTACCAGTTAGAAACAACTTCTCGATGAATCAATGTAGTGACCCTTACCCGGATCACCTACTAAACAGAACTTAGGCATGGTATTAACTTAAACAGATATCAGAATAAAACTGCGGAAACCATAAACATTAAATACTATCCCAAATAAAGGAATCTGTAAATCCAATAATATACAACCAAATCAAATAGCTGTATAAACCCAAACAACAGTAATAAAACCTAAGCGAAGCTCCAACCGGCCAACCTCTGACTAGCCCCTCCTGGATCCACCCTCCTCGTCCAATCGCAAACCTGCCCCATGGAATAGGGTGTCCAGAAAATACAGAGTACGAGACGTGAGCACAAAACGCTCAGTGCGAGAGTATGAGTATACATGCATGCAAAGTGAACTCCCTATAGACTCGAGGTCAAGGATCAGATAACAGAGACAGACCGGGCCCTGGTATGTAGCACGCTGTGCCGTCGCTTCAGGAGGTGGCTCCCATACCGAGATAACCGTGGATACGCCGGACCCAAATCGATGGAAGTCCATCCACTAACAGGATAGGGTACAACCCTACTAACAGACATCTCGAAAGAGATACAGCAAGATGCAAATGAATGCAACATAAATCAATGACATATAAACCATGCAGTCACATAATACATGCATACTCAGTCAGGATATCTCGAACAGTACTTCCGTACCTCAAAACAGTGCAAGCTCTACCAACTCTAGGTCCAAGCCTATAGTCTGCTCTACACTGCCAAATGATACTACTATCATTAAAGTGCTCTAAAAGCCTTAACTAAGCTATTGCATACTCCTAAATATTTATAGGAAGCAAAAGCTATACCTTCGTCCGTCGTTAGCCCTTTGATGTCGATGCCTCCAGAACTTGGGCACAACTCTGCTACGACTACCGAACGCCTCGCCGACCTCCGGACCAAGCCTACGAAGATTAGAACAGCTCCAAAAGGACTAGAATGGAAAGGAGAACTCGGAATTGGCAAATGAAAGTGAAGCCTCGGCCTTCTATTTATAGACAACGATCGGAACTTCCGATCCTGCCATCGGAGCTTCCGAAGATCCTGATCTGCCACGTGTCAAAATATCACTTGTTGACTCCGGATAGGGGTGATCGGAGCTTTCGGTCCTGATCGGAGCTTCCGATCTTGCCACACGTCATGCCTGATGTAATATCGATCGGAGCTTCCGATCCTGATCGGAGCTTCCGAACTCACCTTCGGAGCTTCCGAACTCTACCCAAGTAATTATGATTAATTCCTTAATTACTGATTTTGGTTACGGGCTACTACATTCTCCCCCACTTAAGATATTTCGTCCTCGAAATCAGATCTTAAGTACCGAATGCAAATACAGAAATCAGAAACATTCTTTATTCAAATCAAACGTTTACAGAGTTTGCAACTGAATACAACTTAAAGAATGAAATCAAAACAACTCAGGATGGTCTTTACGCATCCTGTCCTCAAGCTCCCAAGTAGCTTCCTCAGTGCCTCGACGCTGCCACTGAACTAAAACCAAAGGAATGACTTTGTTCCGTAAAACCTTATCCTTATAATCCAGGATACGAAGAGGTTTTTCAACATAAGTCAAATCCTTGTCTACCTGAATCTCAGACCGCTGCAGAATATGAGATTCATCCGCCACATACCGTCGCAACAGAGATACGTGGAACACGTCGTGAATACTGGATAGATGCGGTGGCAAAGCTAGTCGATAAGCCAAATCGCCAATGCTCTCTAAGATCTCAAACGGACCGATAAATCTGGGAGACAACTTGCCCTTAAGGCCAAATCTGAGAATCTTGCGGAAAGGTGACACTCTCATAAACACTTTCTCCCCGACCTCGAACTGCAAGGGCCTACTCTTGATATTAGCATAACTGGCCTGACGATCTTGTGCAGTCTTAATCTGTTTCTTGATTTGATCAACAATATCTATCGCCTGCTGGATAAACTCCGGTCCCTCAGCCTGTCTCTCCCCCACTTCTTCCCAGAAGAGTGGAGTATGAAAACGTCGCCCATACAACGCCTCAAAAGGTTCCATCCCAATACTAGTGTGATAGCTGTTGTTGTAAGCGAACTCGATCAACGGCAAATGATCCTGACAGGCTGAACCAAAATCCATGACGCACGCTCTAAGCATATCCTCTAACGTACGGATAGTGCGCTCTGACTGACCATCAGTCTCCGGATGATAGGCTGTACTCAAACTGAGAGTAGTACCCATCGCACGCTGAACACTCCCCCAGAATCTAGAAGTAAACCTGGGGTCCCGATCGCTGACAATGCTCACAGGCACTCCATGAAGTCGAACGATCTCCTGAATGTACATCCGTGCCATGCGATCCACAGAGTACTCTCGGCTATAGGCAATGAAATGCACTGACTTGGTGAGTCGGTCCACCACAACCCAGATAGCATCACAGTTCCTCGGGGATACCGGCAAATGGGTCACAAAATCCATTGTGATAAACTCCCATGTCCATTCAGGAATAGGCAGACTGTGAAGCAATCCTCCAGGTCGTCGGTGCTCTGCCTTGACCTTTTGACACACCAAACATCTCGAAACAAATTGATAAACACTGCGTTTCATTCCCTTCCACCAGAAACGAGTACGTAGATCCTTGTACATCTTGTTGCTCCCAGGATGAATACTCAACTTAGTGCGATGCGCCTGAGACAAAATCTCCTCTCGCAACTCTTCATCATGCGGAATCACAAGCCTACCAGACAAACACAGAAAGCCATCTGACTGATAATGAAATCCAGACGAGCTACCCTCGTTAGCTAGACAAGCTAAACGCTGGGTCTTCGAATCAGAAATCTGAGCATCTCGGATCCGCGAATACAAGGCTGGCTCAGATAATATCGCAAACATCTGGATACTCTGCATACCTTTCTTATGCTTGAAGGTATAACCTGAAGTACAACAGTCACTGATCGTACTAGACATCGAACAAGTCTGAAGTGCGGATAGTCGCACCTTGCGACTCAAAGCATCAGCGGTGAGATTAGCAGCTCCCAGATGGTACTTAATCTCGCAATCATAGTCCTTAAGCAAGTCCATCCAACGTCTCTGCCTCATGTTCAACTCCGCCTGAGTGAACAAATACTTGAGACTCTTATGGTCGGTGAAGATATCAAATTTCAAGCCATACAGATAATGACGCCAGATCTTCAAAGCAAACACAATGGCTGCTAATTCCAAATCATGGACTGGGTAGTTGTCCTCGTGAAGCTTCAGCTGTCTAGAAGCGTATGCGATCACATTCCCATTATGAGTCAGGACACAACCTAACCCCTGAAGAGAAGCATCCGTGTAAACTACATACCCTCCAGATCCTGACGGTAATGCCAACACCGGTGCAGAAGTCAACCGCCGTCGAAGCTCACAAAAATTCTCCTCACACTCGGAGGACCACTCGAAATCCACACCCTTGCGGGTAAGCTGCGTCAACGGTCGAGCTAACTGAGAGAAGTTCAGAATGAAGCGATGATAATACCCTGCTAGACCCAGAAAACTACGGATCTCAGCAACTATCGTCGGACGCGACCAATTAAGTACCGCTTCAATCTTGCTTGGATCAACAGAAATCCCCTCCCTGGATATGATATGGCCAAGAAATACCACTCTATCCATCCAGAACTCACACTTGCTTAGCTTGGCGTACAACTGCTCATCTCGAAGAGTCTGTAGTACCAACCGCAAGTGAGAAACATTCTCTTCCATATTACGTGAATACACCAAGATGTCGTCAATGAAGACCACGACAAACTTGTCCAAATACTCCCTGAAGACACGGTTCATCAGATCCATGAATATAGCCGGCACATTAGTCAAACCAAATGGCATCACTAGGAACTCGTAATGCCCATAGCGAGTACGGAATGCAGTCTTGGCTACGTCCTGATCACGGACTCTCAACTGATGATACCCATATCTCAAGTCAATCTTGGAGTAAACTGATGTGCCCTGCAGCTGATCGAATAAGTCATCAATACGAGGCAATGGATACTTGTTCTTCACAGTGACTCGATTCAGCTGCCGATAGTCAATGCACAGCCGCATCGACCCATCCTTCTTCTTCACGAAGAGAACAGGAGCTCCCCAAGGGGATACACTAGGACGAATGTACCCTTTGTCCAAAAGATCCTGTAGTTGATTCTTCAACTCACGCATCTCTGATGGAGCCAGACGATACGGTGCTCTAGAAATAGGCGAAGTACCCGGCATCAACTCTATGCCAAACTCGACTTCCCTAGCAGGAGGAAAACCCGGAATCTTATCAGGAAATACATCTGGAAATTCATCCACAATAGGAATGCTCTCTATCCCAATGCTCTCAGCGGACAAATCTACTGCATAGATAAGGTAGCCTTCCCCGCCAGACTCTAGAGCTCGACAGGCTCTCAAAGCTGATACCAAAGGCATCGGGGGTCGCGCTCCCTCACCATAGAAAAACCAGCTCTCACTCCCTTCCGGATGAAATCGTACTAATCTCTGATAGCAGTCCACTGAAGCTCGATAGGTAGTCAACATATCTATTCCCAGAATGCAATCAAAGTCGTCCATCGCCAGGACCATGAGATTCGCAATCAAAATGTTACCCTCAAGCTCTAAGGGGCAACTCATCACTAGACGCTTAGCCAAAGCAGATTGGCCCGTCGGAGTAGAAACAGACATCACTACGTCTAGTGCAATGCATGGTAACTTATGTCTCTTAACAAAACGTGCAGAAATGAAGGAATGAGATGCACCAGTGTCAATAAGTACAAGAGCAGGTATACCATAAAGCAGAAATGTACCTGCGATAACTTTCTCATTCTCCTCCACAGCCTGATCATGTTCTAGGGCAAACACCTGGCCAGAAGCTCGTGGCCTCAAATGAGAACTCCCAGCAGATTGTCCCTGTGACCTCTGCTGTACGGTGGCCTAAGAACCAGATCCTGAACCAGATCTAGAACCGACTCCCCCAGATAGTGGGCAATCTCTCCGGATATGACCAGTCTCTCCACAATGGAAACAAGCTCCAGAAGCTCTACGGCACTTGTCGGATGGATGGTTCTTCCCACAGTGATCACACTTGTCCTTCTTACCGTAACGGACAACACCTCCAGAACCAGAGGAAGAAGAAGGTCCATACTTCTTGAAATGGGCACGGGGACCCAAAGAACTAGCAGGTCTCGACTGAGAGAAAGACTTGTTCCGCCGAATGCTGTCCTCTGCCTGGTGACAACGGCTCACCAAACCCTCGTAGGAAATGTCGTCGCCAATCGCCACACGGTCATGGATCTCAGGGTTAAGGCCCTGAAGGAACAGATTATACTTCATCTCTGAGCTATCAGCAATCTCGGGGCAATAGGATAGCAGATCAAAGAACCTCTGCTGATACTCATCCATAGACATGGCTCCCTGTCGCAGACTCAGTAGCTCGCCTGCCTTCGACTGTCGGAGTGCAGGAGGAAAATACCGCTTTTGGAAAGCTGTGCGGAACTCGGCCCAGGTGGCCACTCCTCTCGCCGCAACAAAAGGTGCAGAAGTAAACCTCCACCACCTGCGCGCACGCCCATCCAGAAGATAGCCAAGAGTCTCCACCTTCAGCTCCTCGGTGCATTGGAAAGTCTGAAAAGTCGTCTCCATGCGGTCTAACCAGTTCTCCGCATCCTCCGGAGACTCACCTCCAACTAAGGGCTTAGGACCCATAGCTAAGAATCGACGCACAGTGAAACGCTCGTCGTCATGATGACGATGACGCCGTTCTCGACGAGGCTCCCGGTCGGCATCACCCCAACGCCCACCAACACTGCCGTGAGAACTCCGGTCGTCACGATTTGCCATCTACAAAAATACCTCATGATGAGACTAAATCCAAAGAATTATTTTGCATGCTTTGACACCATAAATGTAGTGACCCTTACCCGGATCACCTACTAAACAGAACTTAGGCATGCAATTAACTTAAACAGATATCAGAATAAAACTGCGGAAACCATAAACATTAAATACAATCCCAAATAAAGGAATCTGTAATTTATCCAATAATATACAACCAAATCGAATAGCTGTATAAACCCAAACAACAGTAATAAAACCTAAGCGAAGCTCCAACCGGCCAACCGCTGACTAGCCCCTCCTGGATCCACCCTCCTCGTCCAATCGCAAACCTGCCCCATGGAATAGGGTGTCCAGAAAATAAAGAGTACGAGACGTGAGCATAAAATGCTCAGTGCGAGAGTATGAGTATACATGCATGCAAAGTAAACTCCCTATAGACTCGAGGTCAAGGATCAGATAACAGAGACAGACCGGGCCCTGGTATGTAGCACGCTGTGCCGTCGCTTCAGGAGGTGGCTCCCATACCGAGATAACCGTGGATACGCCGGACCCAAATCGATGGAAGTCCATCCACTAACAGGATAGGGTACAACCCTACTAATAGACATCTCGAAAGAGATACAGCAAGATGCAAATGAATGCAGCATAAATCAATGACATATAAACCATGCAGTCACATAATACAAGCATACTCAGTCAGGATATCTCGAACAGTACTTCCGTACCTCAAACCAGTGCAAGCTCTACCAACTCTAGGTCCACGCCTATAGTCTGCTCTACACTGCCAAATGATACTACTATCATTAAAGTGCTCTAAAAGCCTTAACTAAGCTATTGCATACTCCTAAATATTTATAGGAAGCAAAAGCTATACCTTCGTCCGTCGTTAGCCCTTTGATGTCGATGCCTCCAGAACTTGTGCACAACTCTGCTACGACTACCGAACGCCTCGCCGACCTCCGGACCAAGCCTACGAAGACTAGAACAGCTCCAAAAGGACTAGAATGGAAAGGAGAACTCGGAATTGGCAAATGAAAGTGAAGCCTCGACCTTCTATTTATAGACAACGATCGGAACTTCCGATCCTTGATCGGAACGTCCGAACCTTGATCGGAACGTCCGATCCTGCCATTGGATCTTCCGAAGATCCTGATCTACCACATGTCAAAATATCACTTGTTGACTCCGGATAGGGGTGATCGGAGCTTTCGGTCCTGATCGGAGCTTCCGATCTTGCCACACGTCATGCCTGACGTAATATCGATTGGAGCTTCCGATCCTGTTCGGAGCTTCCGATCCTGATCGGAGCTTCCGAACTCACCTTCGGAGCTTCCGAACTCTACCCATGTAATTATGATTAATTCCTTAATTACTGATTTTGGTTACGGGCTACTACAATCAATATGCAGAGTTGTATATTCGAGAGGTAGTTAGATTGCATGGAGTTCTAGCAAGGATAGTCTCTGACAGGGATCCCAGGTTCACATCAAACTTTTGGAAGAGTCTACATCATGGATTGGGGACAAAGTTAGCCTTCAGTACAGCTTTTCATCCACAAACAGATGGACAATCTGAGCGAGTGATTCAGATACTGGAGGATTTACTTAGGGCTTGCATGATTGACTTCGGAGGAAATTGGGAATCGAAATTGCCTTTAGTGGAGTTCACATATAACAATAGTTATCAAGATACTATTGGAATGGCTCCTTATGAGGCTTTGTATGGGAGAAAGTGTAGGACTCCATTGCATTGGGATGAAGTGGGAAAAAAGCTGTATTGGGACCAGAAATAGTGCAATAGACAATCGACATGATAGCAAAAGTCAAGGACAGAATGTTGACAGCACAGAGTCGACAGAAAAGCTACGCCGATAAGAGGCGTAGAGACTTGGAGTTTCAGGTAGGTGATCATGTGTTCTTGAAAGTGTCACCTTGGAAAGGAGTTTTGAGATTTGGGAAGAAAGGAAAGCTGAGTCCGAGATATATAGGGCCTTTCGAGATCCTAGACAAGATTGGAGAAAGAGCCTATCGATTAGCATTGCCTCCAAATCTAGAAGGAGTACACGACGTCTTCCATGTCTCGATGTTGAGGAAGTATATCTCAAATCCTTCCCATGTCATTCGTCATGAACCAGTTCAGTGGACGCCATACTTGTCATATGAAGAGGTACCTATCCAAATTTTGGATACACAAGTCCGAAAGTTGAGAAACAAAGAGATCAAGATGGTAAAGGTCTTATGGCGCAATCAATTAGTGGAAGAGGCTACTTGGGAGACTGAACAAGATATGCGTAGCCAATACCCAGAATTATTTGGTGAGTCGAATTTTGAGGACAAAATTCTTTTAAGGAGGGTAGAGTTGTAAGGTCCAAATCCACTAAACTCACTTACGATGATTTTAAAATAATTTTTATGATTTTATGCCATAAATTGTTTAAGTTATGATTTAATGATTATGGTTTCATGATATAATTATTTTATGTTTAACGCTTTCGATTAAGTTAATGGTTTCAGGTCGAGTTTGATTTTGGAATCATGGGACGAGGCTAACCTACGAACGAGATGATAGAGAGTATTTTTACGAACGTTTTAATTATAATATTGATATGTTTTTTATGCATGAGTCGGGGGATGGTATTTTTATCAGACGAGTCGGGACGGGTGACTGACTGCATTTTATAGATGAACACACATTATGTATTGAATGATCATTATCCTATCTATCTACCCGGTTCCCCACCCCATTACTTCCCATGTCCCCTTGTTCCCTTGACTCTCTCTTCTTCCCTATCCTCTACACGATTCTTTCCCCTTCTCTCCATTCTATCATCTTCTACTTCTTGTTTCTTTATTGAACCTTCACGGTTCTTCAAGAAAGTCACAAGCCAAAGTTCCAAATCTCGTTCTTGGTGTGGTTAGCTCGTTGCCAAGAATCCGAATCAACTTCGTCTTCATTTCAAGGCAAGTACAAATTTAAAAGATTTTGAAACCCATTCAAGCTATTATGTATTTTGATATGAATTGTTGTGTGTTGAAATATGTATGCATGATTTTCATGAATTTCAAGAGCGTGAAGTTATGATTTTACGAGATCGTGAAGCGCAGGTTGTTCTTGTCAAGTACTTGAGTTGATTCAAGAGGTTCATGTTCTTTTAAGATTTTAATGTTTTGAAGTTAGTTAAACCATGTTCAATTACAAGAAAATGAGCTTTGATGATTTATGTAGTTAGGATGTTGATTAAAAGAAGTTTATGTTTGAAGTTTGAAGTGTTGAAATTGTGTTTGGTGGCATTGGATTACCTATACTTGTTATGATTTTGAGGATAACAATTAGGGTAATAATCCAAATGATATGAGGCCAATTCTATTTGAAATCTAGATTATTTATCTATAACTTTCATGTTTTGAGTTTTGTCAAAATAATTTTGGAAGATTGGTCAAAATCACCCCAAATTGTGTAGAGTGTTTTGATTTCCCGGCAGTGACACATTTAGGGAGAATGAGCAAAACGTTTTCGGCAAACTCCAATTGAGGTGCGGTTTTCGGCATTAGAAAGCCAAGATCCAGAGCTACAACTTTCATTTTTGCCACGTTTTCAAATTCTAACTTAAAAATAGAGTTTCGGAGCGAGCAAGATGAACCATTTGCGCAGGTCAGGCGCACCCGCGCCTAGAAGTTGAGCGGCCGCGCCTTTCACTCGAAATTCATGATTTGTTTATGTTATTTTAGGGTCCTAAATTCATGATTATGATCTTCAAAGTCTTATAAAATATATTTAAGAGTTTCTATGCAAAAGGTTTCAAGTTTTAAGTCAAGAACGACAAGAACGACTTACGTGGATCGATTATGCTATGTGATGCATGTAAATGTCTAAGTTTCATTCATGAAACCTATGTTCAATATGAAAGTATGATTTTTATCATCTATGACATGCATGAAGTAATGGAGTAAAGTTTTATGTTCATGAAATGAAAGTTATGATAGAATTTACGATGAAACAATGATGTTTCATAATGAATGAAATGATATGATGAATGATGTTAAGATGAATCATGATATGATATGTTGATGCATGAAAAGATTTTGATGTCTTATGTGTCTTTGTGGTGGCAAACACGGGATTGGTGCTCCGGTTTGGGCTCCGGAGAGGGCCTTTCCAAACATGGCTCATGAGACAGATAAGTACACGGGACTCGTGCTCTGGGATGAGCTCCGGAGAGGGCCTTTCCAAATAACGAATGTTATGAGGCTTAGTGTCATATGCTTGTTGATCAACAAGAAAAGGATGAATGTGCCCATTATGACGGTTGCCACAATTTCGCATAATTCATCACCAAATGATGAGTTTATGTTATGTTATGTTACGTTTAAATGATATTTGAAATCTCACGATTTTTACTGCATATACTTGCTGAGTCTTTAGACTCACTATACTTGAATGGTGCAGGTAATGAGGATGACATTTATGCATATGTCGACGAGTTTAATGTCGGACATGAAGAAGAGCAAGGAGTCGGACCGGCGGGCGATGCATGAGTGTGTTATGTGTTGAGTGTGATATGCTATGTCTTGAGCTATTTGCAACTTTATGATGTATTTTAAGGTTGTAAACAAGTTTTATAAATTTTAAGGTTTGGATTTGGTTTGTAAACTATTCTGAAATGTTTTAAGTAAGGTTTGATGTATGCATACATCTTTCAAAAAAAAAATAAAAATTTCTTTTCCGCGTTATTGTAAGGTTATGTTAGTTTTGTAACATCTTCATCGGTTGAGGGCGTTACACCTACTGCCTTGTTTCTTCACATGACCCGCTCGATCGGTAGAAGTTGGCAGATCGAGTGGGCAACTTTTCTTCAAAAATCTTCAGCATTTCTCTTGCTCCATAATTTCGTCCATGCATCAACCAAAATGCACAACCTAGCCAAAAAACCGGGAAACAATCATGTAGACAAAAAATATGCAATACGAAGTTTCAAGTCAATCCTTTAGGTTTTGCCGCAGGTGTTTCCACACCTGGTCGTAACACCTCACAAAGGTTAGTCTGTTTAAATTCCTCAATTACTGATAATGTGTGTAATAATGATTCAGGTGATGTCATACTATCCATGGAAGAAGCTCGGATGATGTTTGAAGAACTACATGCTGACTGGATTGAAAGAAATAAGATGAACACCATCCTTTCAAAATAAAATTCTGATATAAAGGCTGATGTGTCAAGGCTTGAAGTTATGCTAAGTAAGAAAGACATGGAGTTAAGTCAAGTAAAAGAAGAACTGGAAAAAGCAAAAGCTACTTTGGACAAGTTTAATTCAAGCACTAACAAGCTTGATTCACTACTCAGGATGGGAAGAGTTGGTACGACTGGTTTAGGTTTTGAAAATAGCACATTTGAGGTTGGTGAAAGTTCAAAAGGCCCTGTGTTTGTCAAAGAAAGTAGATGTACTGAAATCTCAACCAAAAAGGCCACACCAACTAATCCTCCAAAACCAAAGCCACAACCTACTGTTCCTACAAAACCTAATAGGAAAGGTAAGTACATTTGTCACTACTGTCATAAACCTGGTCATATCAAACCATACTATTTCAAGCTGCAGGATGACTACAGACAGAGATCTGCACCGAAGGTGTTGCCTAAGGTGTTGTCAACACCCTTCCACAACATCTATAGAAACATATCTACTATAAGAAAAGTTTGGGTACCAAAAGCTGATATTCAATGCTATATGATTTATACTGCTTTGAGAACTAATGTTTCAGGTGCTTTGTACTTTGATAACGGTAGCTCACGTCATATGATAGCTTCCAAGGAGTTTCTCACTGATTATGTTGAACAGAAAAGTGGAAAAGTAACCTATGGAGGTGGTTCAAAGGGAAACATTGTTGGAAAAGGAACACTGGATATTGCTAGTTTGCCTAAGCTTCGCAATGTGCTTCATGTTAAAGGGCTTACCGCAAACTCAATAAGCATTAGTCAACTTTGTGATGATAATTTGCATGTGCAATTTGATAAGAAATTATGCAAAGTATTTAATAGTTCTAATTTGTGTGTCATTACAGGTACGAGGTCATCTGAAAACTGCTATCAACTTGGAGAAGAGATGGCTTGTAGGCACAAAAAAGTGACTGAATTTGACCTATGACATAAAAAAATTGGGTCATGCAAATTTTAAGATACTAAAGAACTTGTGTAAGTTAGATGCTGTCAGAGGTATTCCTAACTTGAAATCTAGTATTCCATTTGTGTGTGAAGCATGTCAAAAAGGAAAGCAGACTAGGGTGTCACACGAGGTGTTGCCAACATCTGTGACAACACGCTGTCTTGAGCTTGTACATATGGACTTGATGGGTCCAATGGATGTTGAAAGATTTGGTGGTAAGAAATATTCTTTTGTTTATGTGGATGATTTTTCACGATATACATGGGTAAAATTTTTAAGAGAAAAATCAGACACATTTGAGGTATTCAAGAAACTGCTCACTAAGGTTTCGAATCTCCACAATCTGAAGGTAATCCGGATTCGTACTGATCATGGTAAGGAGTTCGAAAACTCTTCATTTGCAAGTTTGTGTGATAAGAAAGGAATTTCTCATGAATTTTCTGCTCCTAAAACTCCACAACAAAATGGAATTGCTAAAAAGAAAAATAGGACTTTGCAAGAAATGGCAAGAGTGATGTTGAGTTCGAAAAATATTTCAAAACGTTTTTGGGCTGAAGCCTTGAATACTGAATGTCATATTTCAAATAGAGTTTATTTGAGGAATGGTACTACTATGGCATCCTATGAAATTCTCATGGGAAAGAGGCCAAACCTTAAATATTTTCATGTTTTTGGATGTGTATGTCACGTTTTGAATGATAGGGATCATCTAGCCAAGTTTGATGCAAAGATTGATAAGTGTATGTTCTTGGGATATTCATCAAATAGCCGAGCCTATAGTATGTATAACCTGAAAACAAGGACTATTTTTGAGTCTATTAATATTGTATTTGATGATTTTTCAGATCTAAAAAAGAAAACAGCTGAGGATGAAGTTGAATATCTGCTTGATAATTCTGGAAATTTAGATGTTGTCCAAGGTGTTACAACACCTCCGAAAACACCTTCTGCAGAAATTCCAGAAACAAAAGATGAACAGCTTACTGAGGAGATTAATGACGAGAACAATGAGGTGAATAAATTTGGAAAGAATATTCCAAGAAAAATTCAAAAGAATCATCCTACCTCACAAGTCATTGGAGATGTACATGGAAACATGAAAACTCGAAGGAAAGAGAAAGTGGATTATCGAAAGATGGCAGGTTTAATGTGCACGAGTTCTACATATTCTCAGGTAAGATTTTCTTGTTTCATGTCAAACATTGAACCCAGAAAGGTTGAATAAGCTTTAAAGGATGAATTTTGGGTCAATGTTATGCATGAAGTGTTAGAACATTTTGTTAGGAATGATGTTTAGTACTTGGTACCATGACCTGCTCATGGTAATGTTATTGGAACTAAGTGGATTTTCAAAAATAAAACTGATAGTTATGTTTTTAGTGCATTTGTTAGTGTCATTTTGTTGTTGTTTTGCATTTGTTTACGTGTTTTATTTATGCATTTTGTTCGTATTTCATTTTTTGTGTTTGCATGATTTATTTCCCGGTTTTGTGGTTAGGTTGTACATTTTGGCGGGACTAGGACGGAACTTTGGAGTCATGGAATTGCTGGAAAATTTCTGAAGAATTTGCGCCACTCGATCTGCAGCTTTTAACCGATCGAGCGGGCGCCTATTTGATGAAGACAATAGCCTTTGGATTTTTGGTCGCTCGATCTGCAACTTCTTACCGATCGAGCGGGGCACGTATTTTGAAAACAGAAGGTTGGGATTTTGGCTCGCTCGATCGGCCAATGTTTACCGATCGAGCGAGCATCGCTATTCGGGAAGAATTTTATAATTTTGGAAATTTTGTTATTTTGGACTCTAGGCTTTATTAGGCTTTTAATTCCGTTTTAGGGAGATAATTATCAGACTTTGGAGATCTCTAAGGCGGCTAGGTTCTATTCTTTGAATCTCTCTCTTAAGTTTTCTTCTCTTCTCTTGAATTTTTCTTGAGTTTTCATGAATCGTTGTAACTAAACTTTTATACTTGGTTGAGGGAAACGAAACCTTGATATAATTTATTAATGAGATTCGAATTGCAGTGTTTAATTCTTGTTAAGTATCAATATTTGATATGGTTTATTTCATGCTTGTGTGTTTGATTATTAGATTGATCACCTGATAATTCTTTCGTACAATCTATTGCTAAATTAGAATTCAAATCCATAATTGTTTGAATCAACTAATTTTCGAAGCAACTACGTTTGATATTTTCTGTTGTTGAATTTATTAATTCGTAGGGTCAAGTATTGACTAGGCTAAATACAACCGCTGGTGTTTGTGTTGTCTAGGTTCGTCAGTTTTACTAGTTTGAATGCTATCGTAAATTTAAATCTAGATCCCCGGAATCCGAGTTAATTTATTGGTATGGGCTAATCTAGAATGTTGTTTTCTGATTAGCTAAACTTAAGGTGAAACAGGAATTTGATTTTCAATGATGAATATTTAATATGATTAATTATTTTTAGGGAATCGATGATTGAATGAATGAATATCAAGGGTGTAGTCGACCAATACCAAGTCTCGTCTCTTATTGATTTTTTCGGTTTAATTTTCAATCTTGCATGTTAGTGATTATATTTATTTTAATTGCTTAAATTTTCAGTAGTTAATCTCAAACCTCAAAACCCTCATTTTTATTTTGCATAGGACACATTAAATTTAACTTTTCTCGTGGGAACGATCCCTACTTGCAATACTACATTTTTCATTGTTTAATCTGAGTTGGGTTAATTTGGGCGCGACACGACTAAGCGCTACCAAATTTTGGCGTCGTTGCCGGGGAAGGCGTTTAGTTTATTTGTGTTCTTGTTTTTTATTTTTATTTTATATTCTTTCCCAGTGCTTCTCGGGTTTGTTAATGCTTACAGGAGAATCTTCTGAAGAAGAATTCCCCTACGATTCAGAGATAGAGAGAACGCTCCGTAGAAGAAGGAAGAAGGCTCGTGGGAAATAAGAAAAGGACGAGCTACGGACTGAAATTCCTGAGGAAGAGATGGCTGCCAACGCGAATCTGAGTCTTAGACAATTGGGCACTCCTGACCCCAATCAACAACCTTTATGCATTACTTTTCCTACATTAGAAAATTATGCTACTTTTGAGCTTAAGTTTGGATTGATTCACTTATTGTCTTCTTTTCATGGTCTTGCAGGTGAGGACCCTAACAAACACTTGATGGAATTCCATGTGGTTTGCACAAGTATGAAACCCCATGGAGTGACAGAGGAGCAGATTCAGCTGAGAGCTTTTCCTTTCTCTTTGAACAGTGCTGCTAAGGATTGGCTATATTACTTACCCTCTGGATCCATCACGACTTGGACTGAGATGAAAAGAATTTTTCTGGAGAAGTACTTCCCAGCTTCTAGAGCAGCAAATATCAGGAAGGAAATATATGGGATAAAGCAATACACAGGGGAATCACTTCATGAATACTGGGAGCGGTTCAAAAAGTTTTGTGCTAGCTGTCAGCAACATCAGATAAGTGAAAACCAATTAATTCAATTGTGCTATGAAGGTTTATTGTCTCATGACAGGAATATGCTGGATGCGGCCAGCGGAGGAGTTTTTGTGGATAAAACTCCAGTCCAAGCAAGGAATCTGATAGAGAACATGGCCGCCAATTCTCAACAATTTGGAACCGTCAGGAGTAATCCAAAACCCGGAAGGAATATTGAGGTAAATGTTTATTCCCTTGAACAGCAACTGATTTATCTGACGTCTCTTGTGCGTCAAATGGCTGTAGGGAATGGACAAAATATGAAGGTTTGTGGAATTTGCACTGCAAGGGGACATGCGACTGTCATGTGTCCCACACTTCAAGAGGGATCGGCTGAGCAATTCAATGCAGCAGGAGGATTTCCCGAACCACCACAACGAAAGTATGATCCATACTCCAACACATACAATCCTAGTTGGAAGGATCATCCAAACCTGAGATATGGGAACCCGCAAGCAATTCAATCACCACCGCACAATCCATCTTAGAGGCCGTCGTACCCCCAACAACCACAGCATCCTCAAGTCCCCACGCCTGGTGAGTTTCTAGAAAACATTGTTAAGGATCTTGCTACTAATACTGCCTCTTTTCAACAGGAAACTCGAGCAAATATCCAACAGTTGAACACTCAAATGGGACAGTTGGAAACCGCAGTGAACAGGTTGGAGGCACTGAATTCGAACAGCCTACCATCACAGACTGTGGTGAATCCGAGGGAGAATGTGAGTGCAATCACCTTGAGGAGTGGAAAGGAGTTGAAGGTTAGTGAAGAAGTGGTAAAAGAACCAGTACAGAACAAAGATGAGCAGGAATCCAAGGTAGAGGAGGATGACACAATTCAGGAAGAACCTAGAGGTAAGTTCCCTCCTTTTTCCGAGTATAAACATGTAGCCCCTTCTCCCTTAGAATTGAAAGAGTGTAGGAAAAATTATGGAATTAAGGGGTTGTATGAAGTGTT
This sequence comes from Henckelia pumila, assembly GCF_033568475.1. Taxonomy (NCBI): domain Eukaryota; kingdom Viridiplantae; phylum Streptophyta; class Magnoliopsida; order Lamiales; family Gesneriaceae; genus Henckelia; species Henckelia pumila. The sequence continues at coordinate 127,139,102 of NC_133122.1, read as the reverse complement.
TCGTAGATGTGAGGTAAATATCCCTTTGTTAGATGCTATTAAACAAGTACCTCATTATGCTAAATTTTTAAAAAAATTGTGTACTGTGAAGAGAAAACAAAAGTTAAAGGGATGTCAGAAAGTTGAATTGGGAGAACAGGTCTCTGCCGTAATTCAAAGAAAGGTACCTACAAAATGCAAGGATCCAGGTATGTTCTCAATTCCTTGTAAGATAGGAGATGTTCAGCTTGATACGGCCATGTTAGATTTAGGAGCGTCGATCAATGTCATGCCATATTCTGTGTATGCTTCCTTAAAACTAGGGCCTTCTACTGAAACTGGAATTGTTATTCAAATTGCTGATAAATCTACAATTTTTCCAAGAGGAGTGCTAGAAGATGTTCTTGTGCAAGTTGAAAATTTGGTCTTTCCTGCTAATTTCTATGTGCTTGATATGAAAAATAATGATTTGAATAGTCCAATTTTACTAGAAAGACCATTTTTGAATACTTCAAAGTCTGTTATAGATGTGAATAATGGTACTCTTACTATGGAGTTTGATAGGGAGGTTGTTAAATTTCATATTTTTGATACCCTGCAAATTCCTGATTATGAAAGTGTTATTAATAATCTTGATGTCACTAATCACTTGTCGCAAGAACACAAGAATGTTGTGAATGGGAATAAAATTAAGGAAGTTATTGCAAGAACTATGGAGAATTTTACTACTTAAAGTGTTCATTCTGAACTGCAGGCATCCAAGAAATCCAAGAAGAAGAAGAAAAGACCAAAACTCTCTACGAAACTGTGTAAGTGGGTGAAGGTGGACAAGGGAATTAGATATGAACCACCATGATGAACTGAAGCATGCAATCGAGCTATAGACTCAAAGTAAATTTAGCGCTGACTGGGAGGCAACCCAGTATTTTTTTTCCTTTTTGTTTTATTTGATTTTATTTCTTTTTATTGTTTTGGTTTTTTTTTTGTTTTAATGTGTTTTTCGGAAATTGTTGAAAATTCAGAAATAATAACAAAATTTTTTTTTTTCGGGGCTCGTTTGATCGGTCACATTCTACCGATCGAGCGAGCGTTTTTTTTTTGGAGGCAGTATGTGATATGAATCTTATGTACGAAAGGCAACATGATTTCAACGAATCGCACCTCAATTCGATAACAAAAAAATTCAAAGATTTTTTGTCCCGACTTTGAAACAAGTAAAAGATTTTGGAATCTCCACCTCTAGTTGAACCTGTAACTAGCAACAGAGAATTCACGATAGAAAACAATCGAAGATTCAAATTAGACCTTCAAAGGAACCTGTCTTTGATAACCCAATTGAAAATCGATTGACAAACGCCACAAAGCTATGAAACTTTGATAAGTTTGATTTTGGGTAAAGCAAAAGCTTTGATAAAATTCTAAAGAGAATTTTGTATTGAATAATCAATAATCTGAAAATCTTAGTTATCATTAAAATAATGAATATTGTAGTATTTATATTACAACCCAAAATATTGAAAGATAACGCAAAATAAATCAAAGAGATATCAAAGATATCTACTAAAGTTTCCTAGTAGGAATAAAAGACCTAAAATAAACAAAGTAAATCCAAAATATTAAAAATCCCGAACACACACACAAATACCTTCGGTGCATGTAAAAGGGCATGGCGCGGGCGCGCTAGAGAGAGACGCGGGCGCGCCGAAGTTGCGCAGACAATGGCGCGGGTGCGCGATAAATAAGCGCGGGCGCGCCGAGACTTCGCAAAAACATCGTCAATTTGGCATCCGTAAGCACGGGCGCGCTTCTTCTTCGCAAAATAATGGCGCGGGCGCGCCTTGGCTTCGAGCAGGGTCTTCAATTTCTTCACTTTCTTGACCTCCTTTGACCTCAATAAGATTATAACTTCCTCCAAATTGAATATCAATAAATCCAACGCCCTCTTGTGTCTTCAACAACAAAGATTGAAGTGCTTCCTTAAACTTCTGAGCTCGGCCTCTCGTAACCGGTCCTCGTGGTATCTCCAACGAATCCTTAGTCACTTGATCAGCATGCGAGCCATCCATGATCGCATCATCCTTCCCTTCTTGAAAAGGATTTGTCCTCAAATCTTGATCATCACCTACATCAAACGGAAATAAATCAGAAATATTAAAAGTAGCACTGACATTATACTCACCTGACAAATCTAATTTGTAAGCGTTGTCGTTGATGCGCTCCAATACTTGAAATGGTTCATCGCCTCTAGGTAGAAGCTTTGAGCGCCATTTTTCAGGAAACCGCTCTTTCCTCAAATGCAACCACACCCAATCTCCTGGTTCAAACACAACTCTCTTCTTTCCCTTATTTGCTTGCTTTGTATACTGCAAATTCTTTTTGTCAATGTTCGCCTTCACTTTTTCATGCAAATTTCTCACAAATTCCGCCTTTTTCTTACCATCCATGTTAACCCTTTCACTCATAGGTAAAGACATCAAATCCAACGGGTTTAAAGAATTAAAACCATACACAATTTCAAAGGGTAAAAAATTTGTAGTAGAATGCACACTACGATTATATGCAAACTCAACAAATGGCAAACATTCTTCCCAAATCTTCAAATTCTTTTTTAATTATAGTACGCAACAAAGTTCCTAACGTTCTATTAACAACTTCAGTTTGACCATCCGTTTGAGGATGACAAGTAGTCGAAAACAGTAATTTAGTACCAAGTTTGCACCATAATGTTTTCCAAAAGTAGCTCAAAAAAACAAGTATCTCTATCAGACACAATACTCCTAGGCATGCCATGCAATCTAACAATTTCATTAAAGAACAAGTCCGCAACATGAGATGCATCATCAGATTTATGACACGCAATAAAATGAGTCATCTTAGAAAATCTATCAACCACAACAAAAATTGAATCCCTCCCCTTCTTAGATCTCGGTAGTCCTAAAACAAAGTCCATAGAGATATCTACACACGGTTCACTAGGAACAGGAAGTGGAGTATACAAACCATATGGTTGTTGTCTAGACTTTGCTTTCCTACAAGTCACACATCTTTCGCAAATTTTCTCAACATCATGCTTCATATTTGGCCAATAAAAATATTCATGCAAAGTTTCATAAGTTTTAGCCACTCCAAAATGCCCCAATAACCACCCCCATGTGATTCCTTAACAAGTAATTCACGAATAGATGACTTAGGAACACACAACTTATCCTCATTAAACAAATATCCATCATGCATGAAGAATTTATCTTTTGGACCATGCAAACATGACGCATACATCTCACCAAAATCAAAATCACTAGGATATAACTCTTTCACATACTGAAATCCTAAGAATTTAGAATCTAGAGTAGATAAAAGTACATACCTTCGTGATAGAGCATCCGCTACCACATTTTCCTTCCCTTGCTTGTATTTGATAATGTAGGGAAAATTTTTCACAAACGCCACCCACTTGGCATGTCTCTTTTCAGCTTTTGTTGTCCTTTGAGATGCTTCAAAGACTCATGATCTGTATGAATCACAATTTTTTTTGGCCTCAAATAGTGTTGCCATGTCTCAAGTATCCTTACCAACGCATAAAACTCCTTGTTGTAGGTAGGATAATTCTAGGACGCCCCACTAAGCTTCTCACTGAAGTATGCAATCGGTCGCCTACCTTGCATCAAGACACCTCCAATTCCTACACCTGACGCATCACATTCAATTTCAAAAGTGTTAGTAAAATCAGGTAATACAAGTAAAGGAGCATTAATTAATTTATGCTTGACAATATTAAAAGACTTCTCTTGCTCCTCGCCCCAATGGAATGGAACATTCTTTTTGATCACCGCAGTCATTGGTGCCGCCAAAGTACTGAAATCTTTCACAAATCTCCTATAGAAACTTGCAAGGCCATGAAAACTTCGAACTTGACCAATAGAAGTAGGCGTTGGCCAATCTCAAATTGCACTTACATTGTCCTTATCAACTCTGACACCTTGGGAACTCACAAAAAAGCCAATAAACACAAGTTCTTTTGTACAAAATACATACTTTTTCAAGTTAGCATACAAATGTTCAGCTTTTAGTGTGATTAGCACAATTCTCAAGTGTTCGACATGCTCATCCAAATTTTTGCTATACACCAAGATATCATCAAAATATACCACAACAAATTTTCCAATATAAGCACGCAACACATGATTCATCAATCTCATAAAAGTGCTAGGTGCATTAGTTAGTCCAAAGGGCATAACTAACCACTCATACAAGCCATATTTAGTTTTAAAAGTAGTTTTCCACTCATCACCTTCTCTCATCCTAATTTGATGGTAACCACTTTTTAAATCAATTTTACTAAAGACGCTAGAACCATGCAACTCATCCAACATATCATCTAGTCTAGGAATAGGATGCCTATACTTGATGGTAATGTTATTAATGGCTCTACAATCCACACACATTCTTCATGAACCGTCTTTCTTAGGAACTAACAAAACAGGCACAGCACACGGTGACATGGACTCACGCACAAAACCTTTATCTAAAAGTTCACTTACCTGTCTTTGCATCTCTTTTGTTTCCTCCGGGTTGCTCCTATATGCTGGACGGTTTGGCAACGCACTTCCGGTCACAAAATCAATTTGATGCTCAATCCCCCTCAAAGGTGGTAATCCTTGAGGCAAATCCTCCGGAAATAAATCTTTAAATTCCTGCAAAAGAGAAACAACATTGCTCGGAAGATTTCCGGCTATATCACTTGTGTTAAGGAGAAACTCCTTATAGAAAATCAACACAAGTGGAGTATGCTCATGTAAAATCTCTCGCAACTCACTCTTTTGGGCCATAAATATTTTATTATCGGCCTCTTTCCTCTCAATTTTTTTTTCATATTTTTTTCTCTCAATATTTTTTTCTAAGGCCATCTCACTTTTTTGTTCACTTTTTTTCGGCCTCTTCTTTCTTTTTCTTTTTCAAATGGTCCTCCAACACTTGCTTTGGAGTCATCGATAACAATACAATAGGCTCCTTTTTCAAGGTAAAAGAATAACGATTTTTAAAACCGGCATGTATCAACTTCCTATCAAATTGCCACGGCCTACCCAACAAAATATGACAAGCTTGCATAGACACCACATCACACAACACTTCATCTACATACTTACCAATGGAAAACGGTACTAACACCTGCTTATGCACTCTCACCTCCGAGCTATCATTAAACCACTGCAATTTATAAGGTTGAGGATGCTTTATAACAGGCAAACTCATCTTTTCCACCAGCTCATAACTCGCTACATTAGTGAAACTCCCACTATCAATAATAACACTACATAATTTGTTATTCACAAAGCATCTAGTATGGAATAAATTCTCCCTTTGAGTTTCTTCCTCCTCCTTTTGTTGTACATTCAACACTCTCCTGGTCACTAACAATTCTCCAACCACCGCATCATATCCCTCTTCATCAAGATCCTCCAACTCAGGCATACTATCATATTTCTCATCCTCACTCTCCGACTCAATCTCACCACCAGCATTCATAATCATAATTTTTTTATTAGGACACTGACTGGCAATATGACCAAGTCCTTGACATCTAAAACATTTAATATCCCTAGAGCGAGTATTAGTAGTTTCAGGTGTACCTTTACCCACTTGTTTTGGTGCCTCTAATTTGGTGTCAAATTTTGGCTTGGATACCGACTTGTTTTCCTCCCGTTTTTCAACGTTTGGACGCCAAGGAGTCGACGATCCTCCACCGGTAGGAAATCGACCAGCTCCTCTCCTCTTCAGCTGCTGCTCTACCTTCATGGCCATCTGCACCATCTCATCCAAATCAAAACAGTGGCGAAGCTTCACTTGATCTTGGATTTCTCTATTCAAACCGCACAAAAATCTGGCCATTGTAGCTTCATTATCCTCCTCAATATTGGCCCGGATCATCGTGGTTTCCAACTCCTTGTAGTAATCCACCACGCTTCTTGGACCTTGCTTCAGAGTTTGTAATCGCATGTACATGTCACGATAATAAAAGTTAGGCACAAACCGTTTCTTCAAGACACGCTTCATCTCCTCCCATGTCTCAATAGGCGGCTCTCCATACCTCCTTCTAATGGTCACTAATTGATCCCACCAGATTAACTCATAGTCTACAAACTCAACCACTGCCAACCTCACTTTCTTAAGATCAGAATAGTGATGGCAATCAAACACAAACAATACACGCTTCTCCCATTCCAAATACGCCTCTGGGTCTGATTTCCCATGAAACGCTGGAATTTTCATCTTAATACTACTAATATTTCCATCCTCCTTACTCCCCTCCTTATATTTTCCCCATACTGCTTCTCGCCTATGTCTACCCCCATGTATTCTCCTCTCTCCATCCCAATTCTCATCAAAACTCTCCTCATCTCCTTCAAAATTATTCCCCTTCCTATCTTTATTTTTTTCCACTACCACTACTCTCTTCCAATCTACTCATCCGCTCATGAAGAGGCTCGAACTCTGTCCTCATCACCCTAGTAAATTGACCCATCAACGCATCAATTTGAACCTTGGAAATTCCTTGGTTCACACTTTCACTAGCATCTTTATTAGGATTCATGGTACCTGCAAGAAAAAGGTTAGTAGTAAAATTTCTCACACAAGTTCTCACAGATCACTCCAAACGAATCACTCCAACACTCTTTTTCTTTCCACTCAATTTATGTAGGCTTTTGCTTTGTGTAAAAGTGAATCAAACTCTCAAGTTCACAACTTTTAGACGCTTGAAGATCGACTCTCTAAGATCGACAAAAACAAGAAGAAGAAATTTATGGATGCTTGAATTTTGACTCGCACCCAAGGATGAACAAGAACGAAAATTGTCCACAAGTTATCTTGCTTCTTCTATATATTTTTTTTTTTGAAGCCCTTTTTTTTCGATCTCTAATTTTTTTTTTTTTGAATTTAGAACTTTTAGCACAAGACACGAGACTTGGATAACAAGTTTGAAAGAATGACACAGATTTTTGAGATGAGATAGATGAAGAACAAAGAACGACGAACGATGAACGAAGAATGAAGAACGAAGAAAGAATATATATTAAAGAAGGATACGACTTACTTGAGTCAAAACCTTAAGCTTTGTGAGACCCCGTTTCTAATCTTCTAAAATCGAATAATTAATCATAATCGAACACAATAAGCCGCGAAAAACGAATCAAAAGTTTTTTTTTTTTTTAAAGAAGCCTCGCGCCCACGCGAGGTCATCACCTCGTGCGCGCGCAGGCTACGCGAACAGAGACTCGCGGAGATACTCGCGCCCGCACGAGAAGGGAGCTCGCGCGCGCGCGGGCAAAATCTCCCAAGCATCTCAAACTCCCTGCGCGCGCGCGAGGTGTTGCCTCGCCCGCGCGCAGGAAAAATGGGCAGAGGGGTCGAGGAGCCTGCGAACAACCAACAAGGCAATTCTAAACATTCCAAGTTCAAACATAATACAAATCAATATTTAGAACATACCAAATCTAGGTTCTGCCCAAAATACAATAACCACTCGAGTTTCATAAATGAGTTCCACCGACTCAACAAAACTAATACAATTCCAAATAGACTCGACCCTACGACCCGGAGTCTTACTTCTATCAATCTCACCCCCAAGCTAACCAGGACGACTCGGTCCAGCTCCTGATCCTCCTGTTGCCAAGTTACACATACAAAACAAAGACAACAGCCGGAATAATCCGGTTAGAAATATAATTTCTAAGTAACATCGAAATGATATTGAATGAATGCATGGATTTAAAAGTCAAGATTATCAAGTCAGATAATCATAAAATCGATCGGTACTCGGTTGGGATCCCAGGGTCAAGTCTTCACGACAACTCACCGACGCACCCTTTCGGGGTGGAAGTCGATCAACTCGATCCCCTAGACTTCAGAGCAACTATAAGAAGTATTCTGGCAATTGGAAAAACTCGAAATCCAAAGCCACTTCAATATAGCTCTCTAAAACGTCTCTTTCAAAACGAATCAAAAGTCGGCTCAATATGAATGCAAGTGCATTAATAACTAAATCAAGTTCACGCAAGCAAATAAACAAGCGGTATGTGATTTTCGGGAACTCGAGAATAAGTTGATCTCGAGTATTCTTTCCCATTCATTTCAATGTCGACTTTTACCTTTTTTTCGAAGCTTCAATCAATCCTGTCAAGAAAGAGACAACTCGATTCAAACTCTAAACAATTCGAAACTCAACATCGATAAATCAAACAATCTATACCGTCTTCCAACTCTTCGATTGGTAACCGATCTCCAAGTCCTCCAATTTCAATCTCTAATCAACTGTCAAAACATCGAGACACGGATTCGATATCAACTCGGAGTTCAAACTCAATCAAATTCGATATACAAATCAAACCGAACCAAAACCGATAACTCAAACTCAATTTCGACGGCATAACGGCTATAAACTAACTATCCGGAAAATACAAACCATCCAACAACATCACAATAAGTCAATCATCATCACAATCCATCAAAACAACTCAAATCCAACCTCAATAAAAATCACTATTTTCGAAAATATGCCTCTAAAATCATATAAAATCCAAACTTCGTTCTTTTTCCAAACCAACTTCGAATACACGATCTATACTAGCTCAAGAACGACATACTCCAATATTATCAAATTCTGACAACTCAACAAAATCGAAGTTCAAGATATCGTAGCAAAACTTACGTCTAAATGAAGCCTTCGTTGCGGTGATCATGAATCTCAACTCGGAATGAAAATCTAACGGACGGATCGAGCGAATCGAACGGAAAGAAAAGCTTGGAAATCGATTTTCATGGCTTTCGGGAGAGAGAAATCGAGAGGGAGAGAGTGGGGAGGAAGGAGAGGTATGGGGTGAGGTGATGGGTCAACCAAGTTGATGATATTAATAATAAAACCCCATCTTTTGCATTTCAGTCCTTTATTTCTCCAATCTTACAAAGTAACCCCCTGCTAAATAACAAAACAATCCTCAATCACTGAAAACCCTGATTATCTCGATTAAACTCAATTATAATAAAATCGAGGCATTACAATTCCCCCCCTCTAAGGTTCGATTTCGTCCTCGAAATCTGATAGATCACAGTTTGAACAAAAACGAAACAAACTGAAGACGAACTCACCTCAATCGAACAACTCTGGAAATCGCTGCCTCATATCGGATTCGGTCTCCCAAGTCGCTTCCTCAACTCCGTGACGACTCCACTGAATCTTCACCAACGGAATTGACTTGTTTCTGAGCTTCTTCTCTTTTCTGTCAAGAATCTGAATCGGTCGCTCGAAGTAACTCAAAGTCTCGTCAAGTTCGGCCTCATCTGGTTGAAGAACATGAGACGGATCCGGATGGTACTTCCGTAGCAACGAAACGTGAAACACATTTTGGATGCCTGAAAGAGATGGAGGAAGAGCAATCCTATAGGCAAGATCGCCTATCTTCTCCAGAATTTCATACGAACCAATGAACCTCAAAGAAAATTTTCCTCTCTTCCCAAATCTGACAGTGCCTTGAAAAGGAGAAATCTTCAGAAACACACGGTCTCCCTACTCGAAACACAGTGGTCTGCGTCTGACATTCGCATACTTGGCCTGTCGATCTTGGGCTGTCTTCATTCTGACTCGGATCAACTTCACCTGCTCTGCCATATCACGAATCATATCTGGACCCAACTCAGGTGATTCTGAAATCTCATCCCAAAATAACGGAGATCTGCACTTCTTCCCGTACAAAGCTTCAAAAGGTGTCATTCCAATGCTCTCCTGGAAGCTGTTATTGTACGAAAACTCCACTAGAGGCAAGGACTCCTGCCAACATGATCCAAAATCCAGCACTACAGCTCGAAGCATATCCTCCATGTTGGAAAACGCGGCGATCAGATCAATTAGGATCGATACCCGGTGCAGCGAAAGTTTAAAATTTTTATATGGAACGATTTCATAATGGGTATCAACCTTACGATTAAATTGTGTGTGTAAAAATTAAATAACGATTATAAAATTTTTACCTTTAATCTCGAATCGAGATTTTGGACACCAACAGATTTCTCTGCTCTTGTTGTATATCCCTGGAACTGATGGACGAACTATTCTTCAATCAGGTCCACGAACGGATATTTAATCCCTCTGATAGATTGCACTAGAAAATCTATCAGAAGTTTCTACGAAGAGATTAACGAATTTGATCCGTTAAACCAGACTGCAATTCAAAATTCACAGGCTGGATTTTTCGAGCAGAGGGAGGGAGGGGGCGGCCACTTATTAAAAACGCAGCTAGGGTTTTAAAAATATTTTGTGACCTGTTGTGTGTAATTTCTGTACTGCAATAACTTATTTATAATGTAGGACACTAACAGCTTAGGGCCCATTAGTCATAAGTTCAAGCCCGACAAGCAAAGCCCGCATGTTCAGAAATTAATATAAAATTCATCGTGACTCTGATTGAAAAACCGATTTCACCAATGTGCACAGAAACCATTTCTGCACCTTTTAAAGTCAATATAAATTTTTCTGAATCCGAATTCAGTGATTTCCAAAAATGGCCATCCCTATGTCATTTTAGGAAATCTTACTCCTCTACTCTTAAATAAGAAGTCCAACTTCTTTGTTCATTAAATTTAACTCTTTAAATTTAACTATCTCAACGGGGATTAAAAATCCATTACACTGTGTGACCCTTAATGGTTCAGGGATACAGCTAGTCGTGGGCTCACAACTCCTTGTGACTCGGAACAACAATTTCCGACTTGCCCATCGAATCATGGTAAGAGCACCTAGCAACATCGCCCCCCATGATTCCCTAGGTATCACTGATAGTGCCTACAAGAACCAATTGATTTTGGTTAGCGTACAATACGGTCCCTTCATCCATATATCCCGATCGAATCAACAACCATTGGTATATCGAGAGTCGTTCGAGATTCGATAACTATGAAATACATCTTGAAGATCAAATTGTGACATCGCATGTGCTACTAAGAAACCATTTCTTAAATCACATCATGTACTCTGGCCAGAGATTCGTCACACTAATATCTCCTCTGATCGCATAGGATATCCACACTCGCAAGTTTGTGGTGAATCCTTGACAACAATGCATCGACTCCTATATGTGTTGTAACTGTACCCAATCTCGACACCTGATGACCCCAATAGAGTCGGTAAACGAGTCAAAGCACAGTACTAGCATATAGAGTCTCAATGATGTTTCAAGTAGTAAGGACTAATGGTGTACAACCAAAACCGCGGACTATATCCACTCGATAAGTGATAACCACTTGGAAAGTCCGGATAGGGTAGTTCGATCATTCATCATATGAATATCCATTTGCATGCTTCGAACATCTCTATGTTCCTTACCAATGAAACGTGGTACTCCGCATCGCAAATGCTAGTCTCAAACTCGAGCGATCCTTATCCTTATTATCGGACGGCTCAATCGACTAGGAACAGTTTAGAATATACAGTGACTATAAGATGTGTTTCATGATAGACATCTCCATGTTCTACCACATCTTACATACACTATAGTATATTCAAGGTCTTTATCAAAACAACAATAGTATATCACAATATAACAATATGAAGAAAGATAAAGTCATTGCCATTAATAAAAGTGTAAATAATATTAAACAAAAGATTGTTTATACAAAGAGTCATCAAAGCCCTTAGCCACAAGTTGACTCACCGGGCACCCACTCTTTCAATCTCCCACTTGCCCTATAGCCAACTAGTCATACTACGTAGACCCATTGTTTCGCGATGTTTGTCAAATAATGGTCCTGACAAGGGCTTAGTAAGTGGATCAGCGATATTGTCTGCAGAGGCCACTCTTTCGACAGTGATGTCTCCTCTTTCCACAATCTCCCGGATTATGTGGTATTTCCTCAGTACGTGTTTGGATCTTTGATGAGACCTTGGTTCTTTTGCCTGAGCAACGACACCCGTGTTGTCACAGTACACCGGGACTGGACCAACAACTTCAGGAATGACGCCCAACTCTTGGACGAAATTCCTCATCCAAACGGCCTCTTTAGCAGCAGCTGATGCTGCAATGTATTCTGCTTCAGTGGTGGAATCCGCTGTGGTGTCCTGCTTGGAACTCTTCCAAGAGACAGCACCGCCATTGAACATGAACACAAATCCAGAGGTTGACTTCGAGTCATCCACGTCACTTTGGAAGCTAGAGTCGGTATAGCCTTCCAATTTTAGTTCTCTTCCTCCATATACCATGAACATATTCTTAGTCCTTCGTAAGTACTTAAGAATGTCCTTCACGGCTTTCCAATGCATTTGACCGGGATTAGCTTGATATCTGCTCGTGACACTCAGAGCAAATGCTACATCCGGTCTGGTAGATATCATCTCATACATGATACTACCTATGGCTGACGCATATGGTACATGTGTCATTTTCTCTATCTCTTCATCCGTCTTGGGACACATAGACTTGGATAGAGAAACTCCATGACACATGGGTAGATGTCCTCTCTTGGACCCATCCATTGAAAACCGTTTCAATATGGTGTCGATGTAGGTTGACTGAGTGAGTCCTATCATTCTCTTAGATCTATCTCTATAGATCTGTATCCCTAGAATATAGGATGCCTCACCCAAATCCTTCATCGAGAATCTACCTGATAACCATATCTTTGTTGACTGCAACATCCCTACATCATTCTCAATGAGTAGGATGTCATCAACATAAAGTACTAAGAATGTCACAGCATCCTTAACTACTTTCTTGTACACGCATGGTTCGTCCGGATTCTTGATGAAACCAAAATCTTTTATTGTTTCATCAAATTTCTGGTTCCAACTTCTTGATGCTTGTTTTAGACCATAAATTGATCTCTGAAGCTTGCATACCTTATGCTCGCTTCCCATGGATGTGTACCCCTCAGGCTGCTTCATATAGATTTCTTCCTTAATGTCTCCATTAAGAAAAGCAGTCTTCACATCCATTTGCCATATCTCATAGTCATACCAAGCAGCTATGGCAATAAGGATTCTTATGGACTTGAACATTGCAACTGGTGAAAAAGTTTCATCATAGTCAACTCCTTGTCTTTGAGTATAACCTTTTGCCACCAATCGCGCCTTGTAGGTCAATACCTTACCATCAGGCCCAAGCTTTCTCTTGTAGATCCATTTACACCCTATTGGAACAATTCCATCGGGAGGATCTACTAATGACCAAACTTGGTTTGTATGCATCGAATCTATTTCCGGCTGCATAGCTTCAAGCCATAAATTTGAATCCGCATCAGAAATTGCTTCCTTGAAGTTTCTTGGATCACATCCAACATCGGGTTCATCTTGATCCCCTTCAAGAAGAAGACCATATCGAATAGGAGGTCTAGAAGTCCTCTCGGATCTTCTAGGTACAGGCGTGTCTATCAATGGTTCCTGAGGTGTAGGATCGTTATTTTGTATTTCGGGTTCTTCTCGAATTTCTTCGAGTTCCATCATCTCGCCTTTCTTATCCAATAAGAACTCCTTCTCCAAGAAGGTGGCATTCCTTGAAACAAACACCTTTGTTTCAGCAGGATAATAGAAATAATATCCGATTGAATTCTTCGGATACCCTACAAAATAACATAAGCTGGATCGACTATCCAACTTATCTCCCACTGTCCGCTTCACGTAAGCAGGACATCCCCAAATCCTCAAGTACGAATACTTAGGAGTTTTGCCATTCAATAACTCGTATGGTGTTTTGTCCACTGCTTTAGTGTGGACGTTGTTCAACAACAATACCGCCGTTTCAACCGCATAGCCCCAAAACGAAGGTGGAAGCTCAGTGAAGCTCATCATGGATCGAACCATGTCCAACAAAGTTCGATTACGACGCTCCGATACACCATTAAGCTGTGGTGTCATAGGAGGAGTCCACTGAGAGAGAATCCCATTCTCTTTTAGATAGTCCAAAAACTCGGTACTTAAGTATTCTCCACCTCGATCCGATCGAAGTGCTTTAATACTTTTACCTAGCTTGTTTTCTACTTCAGCCTTGAATTCTTTGAACTTTTCAAATGCTTCAGACTTATATTTCATTAAATATAAATACCCATACCTCGAATAATCATCAGTAAAGGTAATGAAGTAGGTGTGGCCATATTGAGTACCAACTCTAAATGGACCACAAACATCTGTATGGATCAAATCCAACAGATTTTGACTACGCTCAGGTTTCCCCTTAAAAGGAGATTTAGTCATTTTTCCTTTTAGGCAGGATTCACAAGTAGGTAGAGAGTTAATATCAGACATATCAAACATGCCCTCTCCCACTAGCTTGTTCATCCTCCTTGAGGAAATATGACCTAGCCTAGCGTGCCAAAGGTTTGTCGGGTTTTGGCTATCGATTTTCCTTTTGTTTGTTGTTGCCGGTTTATCAACATAATTTATTGGAACGTCTTTTAGTTTTAAGTTGTATAGATCTTTTTCAAGTTGTCCATTTCCAATCAAACATTCATTCTTGTAAATATTGCAAATCTTATTCACAAAATTGCAATAATAACCATCTCTATCAAGCATAGAAACAGAAATAATGTTTTTAATCAAATCCGGAACAAATAAAACATCTCTTAAAAGTAACTTAAAACCGTTCTGCAAAATTAAATAAACATCTCCCACGGCTTTAGCTTCAACTCTGGAACCATTTCCGAGCCACAGCTGGGTCTCACCCATTCTAAGCCTGCGACTTCTTGTCATCACCTGCAAATCATTGCAAATGTGAGATCCACATCCAGTATCCAATACCCAAGAAGTAGTATTAAGTGAAACATTTATTTCAATATAGAACATACCCTTCGCAGTTCGCAACTGCTCTAGATATTCCTTGCAGTTACGCTTCCAATGACCGGGCTTCTTGCAGTAATGGCAAACATCCTTGGATTTTTCCATGTTTGAAGCCTTTGTCTTGTACTTCTTCTCGGGTTCGATTTTCTTGGGTGGGGCAGAACGTTTCTTGCCCTTTGTACTTGGCCCCTTCTTAGCAGAAGAAGAGGAGCCCACCAAGAAAGCCGGTTTATCCTTCTTTAATGTGGATTCATATGTCACAAGCATATTGACCATCTCTTCAAGGGAGGCCTCTATCTTGTTCATATTGAAATTCACCACAAATCCGTCAAACGAAGAAGGAAGAGACAGAAGTAGTAAGTCCACGTTGAGTTCATGCTCCAACACCAAATCAAGGGTTACCAACTTCTGTATGAGCCAAATCACTTGTACCCCATGATCACAAACCGAAGTCCCTTCACGCATGCGACACGTCATTAGCTCCTTTACAGTAGAGAACCTTTCAGCCCTCGATTGAGCCCCAAAAAGTTCCTTGAGTTGAACGTGAATGTCAGCAGCATTCACGGTGTCCTCAAATCGCCTCTGGAGTTCATCAGAAATCGAGGCTTGCATATAGCATTTGGTCTTGATATCATGGTCCCACCATGTATCAAGTTTGGCTAAGTCTTCCGGACTTACGTCAGCTAGTGCTTTCTTCAGAGGAGATTTTTCTAACACGTAGAGCATCTTCTCCGAAGTCAAGACAATCTTCAACTTACGGAACCATTCCGTATAGTTTGCGCCAGTCAACTTATTTTGTTCGAGGATCGAGAAAAGTGGATTACGCGAATTCATCTTATGAAATACTGAAAAGAAACAGACAAATATCAGTGATTGTTTAAGCAATTTACTAAGACATAAAATAGGCGAAATTTATTTTATGAATCTCACTCCCACTATTTTAACGATTTCACTACCCTCTAGTGAAAACGGGAAACTGTTTTCCTTAGTGAGAACATGGAGTCCAATTGACAATCTATGGTCCCGAATAATATCAGCCAACCATAATTTCAAAAGGTAGAGCCCAATTGCTTCCAAAGCAACCTCCATGTTTTTACCTCATGTCCAATAAGGGCCCAATAATATGACGCCGTTTATTGTGACATGTCAAGATGACCCATCAATATTAAGTTGTGATGGACGGTCGCCATGTGGATCCCCCAATAATATGAGCCGATCCCATGGGAGTTCCACCCAACTTACAACATGTGTCGATCCAATGTACAGCTTTCCGACGAACGGGCCCCCCCAATAATATGAGCCGGACCGTATCCGCGGGTAGCATCTCATACATTGATCGTTGATGGAAGGTAGGAACATTTAAACAAATTTAAATTTCCTTTATTTATCTTGATATCAATTTTAAATCATATTTAAAATGAGGGATTTTAATTATAAAAATTTGTCTCATCATTTTTAAAATTTTGTATGCTTGTCGGATTCACATAATTTTGTCTAAAACATGCATACAACTATAATATCACATATTATATAGGATGATTGATTCCATTTCTAATCGACCCATGGTTGCCAATCACGAGTCTTAGTCCAATCCTAGGTAATATGCAATATGCAATGCAATTCTATTACATTTGCTTCCAATTTACATTTCTTTTGTCTTTATTGTCTGCTGGGCCCACCTCCATCTTCAAATCTTGATCTCCCACTAAATCTAATGTATTTACAATAAATAACAATGACAAGTAGGGGATACATTTTTAAGGGGTGGAAACGGGCCATAAACCAAGCCCACTTTTATTACATATGACAATTCATATTGGGCCATAAACCAGGCCCATTAATAAAACCAACAACAATAAAAACAAATGTAAATTCCTAACATACACCTACAAAATTGGTCATGGCAATCGATCATCCTTATCCAATAACATTTAATTAAAAATTAATTTATTGGATAACATGCAATGGCAATTTAAATTTAAAAAGGATAAAATCATATTTCATACATAAAATCTTATTTTATATACAAAATCATATTTTATCTTTTTATCAAATAAAATCATATTTTATCTATAAAATCCAATTTTATACATAAAATCATATTTTACTCAATATATCCATAATATCATATCTTATCATCAATTGTACCAAAAATAATTAATTTCAAAATTCAATTTAACGGATAAAATATTTAAATTTTCCAAAAATTCAAATTTATCCAAAAATCAATTTTAAAATTTTCGGACTCAAACAATTCGATCCGACGCCTCGTGGACCAATCAAAAACAATTTTCGATCGGACCAAAAATAGAATTTTAACATATTAAAATTTAATTTAAAAATTAAAAAATTAATTTTTCCTGCGGGCTGCCCGCTCCCTAATGGGGTCGGGCCGGGCAGCCCGGCTGCCCCTAGGGCAGCGATAGGCAGCGCCGTGCGCCGCCCAGCGCTGCGCAGGGCAGCGCCGTGCGCTGCCCCTGCCCCGGGCAGCGATCCAATCGCTGCCCGGGTTTTTGCCCGAAAAAAAAAATAAATTTTATTTTTAAATATTTATTTTGTTTCAAAAACCGAGGCTTAAAAAATTTTTGTACAATCGATTAATTTAATCGCTTGATCTGAGCAACCTGGCTCTGATACCACTGTTGGAAAACGCGGCGATCAGATCAATTAGGATCGATACCCGGTGCAGCGGAAGTTTAAAATTTTTATATGGAACGATTCCATAATGGGTATCAACCTTACGATTAAATTGTGTGTGTAAAAATTAAATAACGATTATAAAATTTTTACCTTTAATCTCGAATCGAGATTTTGGACACCAACAGATTTCTCTGCTCTTGTTGTATATCCCTGGAACTGATGGACGAACTGTTCTTCAATCAGGTCCACGAACGGATATTTAATCCCTCTGATAGATTGCACCAGAAAATCTATCAGAAGTTTCTACGAGAGATTAACGAATTTGATCCGTTAAACCAGACTGCAATTCAAAATTCACAGGCTGGATTTTTCGAGCAGAGGGAGGGAGGGGGCGGCCACTTATTAAAAACGCATCTAGGGTTTTAAAAATATTTTGTGACCTGTTGTGTGTAATTTTTGTACTGCAATAACTTATTTATAATGTAGGCCACTAACAGCTTAGGGCCCATTAGTCATAAGTTCAAGCCCGACAAGCAAAGCCCGCATGTTCAGAAATTAATATAAAATTCATCGTGACTCCGATTGATAAACCGATTTCACCAATGTGCACAGAAACCATTTCTGCACCTTTTAAAGTCAAGATAAATTTTTCTGAATCCGAATTCAGTGATTTCCAAAAATGGCCATCCCTATGTCATTTTAGGAAATCTTACTCCTCTACTCTTAAATAAGAAGTCCAACTTCTTTGTTCATTAAATTTAACTCTTTAAATTTAACTATCTCAACGGGGATTAAAAATCCATTACACTGTGTGACCCTCAATGGTTCAGGGATACAGCTAGCCGTGGGCTCACAACTCCTTGTGACTCGGAACAACAATTTCCGACTTGCCCATCGAATCATGGTAAGAGCGCCTAGCAACATCACCCCATGATTCCCTAGGTATCACTGATAGTGCCTACAAGAACCAATAGATTTTGGTTAGCATACAGTACGGTCCCTTCATCCATATATCCCGATCGAATCAACAACCATTGGTATATCGAGAGTCGTTCGAGATTCGATAACTATGCAATACATCTTGAAGATCAAATAGTGACATCGCATGTGCTACTAAGAAACCATTTCTTAAATCACATCATGTACTCTGGCCAGAGATTCGTCACACTAATATCTCCTCAGATCGCATAGGATATCCACACTCGCAAGTATGTGGTGAATCCTTGACAACAATGCATCGACTCCTATATGTGTTGTAACTGTACCCAATCCCGACACCTGATGACCCCAATAGAGTCGGTAAATGAGTCAAAGCACAGTACTAGCATATAGAGTTTCAATGATGTTTCAAGTAGTAAGGACTAATGGTGTACAACCAAAATCGCGGACTATATCCACTCGATAAGTGATAACCACTTGGAAAGTCCGGATAGGGTAGTTCGATCATTCATCATATGAATATCCATTTGCATGCTTCGAACATCTCTATGTTTCTTACCAATGAAACGTGGTACTCCGCATCGCAAATGCTAGTCTCAAACTCGAGCGATCCTTATCCTTATTATCGGACGGCTCAATCGACTAGGAACAGTTTAGAATGTACAGTGACTATAAGATGTGTTTCATGATAGACATCTCCATGTTCTACCACATCTTACATACACTATAGTATATTCAAGGTCTTTATCAAAACAACAATAGTATATCACAATATAACAATATGAAGAAAGATAAAGTCATTGCCATTAATAAAAGTGTAAATAATATTAAACAAAAGATTGTTTATACAAAGAGTCATCAAAGCCCTTAGCCACAAGTTGGCTCACCGGGCACCCACTCTTTCACTCCAAACTCTGGATCGTACGCTCGGACTGACCGTCGGTCTGAGGGTGATATGCTGTGCTCAAGTGCAAACGAGTACCCAAAGCCTCCTGAAGACTGTGCCAAAAGTGAGAAGTGAATCTCGGATCTCTGTCTAATACTATCGACTTCGGCACGCCGTGCAATCTCACAACCTCTCTGACATACAACTCGGCCATCTGATCGTGACGGTATGTCATACGGTAAGGAATGAAGCAAGCAAATTTCGTCAACCGGTCAATCACAACCCAAATCGCATCACAACCTCTGACTGAACGCGGTAGCTTCGTGACAAAATCCATTGAGATATGATCCCATTTCCATTCCGGGACAGGCAAACTGTGCAATAATCCTCCGGGGTTCTTCCTCTCAGCTTTCACCTGTTGACAATTCAGGAAACGGGATACAAACCTCGTGACGTCTCCTTTCAACTGTTTCCACCAGAACTGAGTCTTCAAGTCATTATACATCTTTCGGCCTCCTGGATGAACACTGAACCGACTGCAATGCGCCTCCCGAAGAATGCGCTGTCTCAACTCAGAAACATCGGGCACAACAATACGGCTATTCACAAAAAAAATGCCATCCCTGACCTGAAACTCTGACTGATGACCTGATCGGACTCTCTCTATCGAACTCTGAATACTCGGATCTGATCTCTGTGCCTCTCTGATCGACTGAAACAACTCTGGCTCGGCCTGAATCGCAAAAACTCTGATGGATCTCCTATCGGTCTCAAACTCCAAACCAGAAGTACAACAATCTTCAATCAATCGAGAGACACCAATCACAAAAAGAGACAAAGAACAAAGCTTCCGACTAAGAGCGTCTGCAGCTGCATTCGACTTCCCAGGGTAATACTTGATCTCACAGTCGAAGTCCTTAAGCAAATCCATCCATCTCCTCTGTCTCATATTCAGCTCGGACTGGGAAAACAAGTATTTCAGGCTCTTGTGGTCAGAAAATATCTCAAACGACTCGCCATACAGGTAATGGCGCCAAGTCTTCAAAGCAAACACGATTGCAGCTAGCTCGAGATCATGGATCGGATAACGAGTCTCATGAGGATTTAGCTACCTCGAAGCATAAGCTATGACGTGCTTCCTCTGCATGAGAATGCATCCAAG
This sequence comes from Henckelia pumila, assembly GCF_033568475.1. Taxonomy (NCBI): domain Eukaryota; kingdom Viridiplantae; phylum Streptophyta; class Magnoliopsida; order Lamiales; family Gesneriaceae; genus Henckelia; species Henckelia pumila. The sequence goes on along the minus strand of NC_133122.1, from coordinate 127,118,684 downwards.
ACCATGGTAAGAAGCATCGCAGTACACAGAGAAACCTCCAGTACCTGATGGAATAGACAAGATCGGAGCGCTGGTCAATCTCTTCTTCAGCTCAATGAAACTAGCCTCACACTGTTCGGACCAAACAAACGGTGCATTCTTCTGGGTCAACTGAGTAATCGGCTTTGCAATGGAAGAGAATCCCTTGATAAATCGGCGATAATACCCCGCTAAACCCATGAAGCTTCAGATTTCTGGCACTGATGTCGGTCTTTGCAAATTCATAACTGTTTCGATCTTACTGGGGTCCACAGATATTCCATCTCCTGATACAATGTGACCTAGGAAAACCACTTGGTCCAACCAAAATTCGCACTTCGATAGCTTAGCATACAACTGTTTGGCTCGCATAGTCTGCAACACAATCCTCAAATGCTCGGCATGATTAGAACGGTTCTTAGAATAGATCATAATGTCATCGATGAAGATGATGACGAGCTCATCTAGATACCGCTGAAAGATGCGATTCATCAGGTCCATAAAAACTGCTGGAGCATTGGTCAAACCAAAAGGCATGACTATGAATTCGAAATTCCCATATCTGGTTCTGAAAGCTGTCTTCGGCACATCCTCGTCGCAAACTCTCAGCTGATGATACCCTGATCGCAGATCTATCTTCGAATACACTGAAGAACTTTGCAGTTGATCAAAAAGATCGTCGATTCTTGGTAGAGGATACTTGTTCTTGACCATCGCTTGATTCAATTGGCGGTAGTCGATGCAAAGTCGCATAGAACCGTCTTTCTTCCTCACAAAAAGCACTGGTGCACCCCAAGGCGATACGCTAGGTCGGATGTATCCTTTGGCAATCAAATCTTCTAACTGTTCCTTCAATTCCTTCAATTCTAATGGAGCCATACGGTAAGGTGCTTTCGAAATAGGCTGAGTACCTGGCGCAAGTTCAATGCTAAATTCGATGTCTCGAATAGGCGGTAAACCAGGAATCTCGTCTGGAAAAACATCAGGAAACTCGCTAACCACCGGTATCTCGGACAACTCAGGGCTAAACTTCTGAATATCCAAAGCATAAATCAAGAATCCCTCTGATCCTTTCTGAAGTAAATGAGACATGGTTAACACCAAAATCAAAGGAATTTTGGATCGAGAACCCTTACCGAAAAACATCCAATCATCTGCTATCTCAGGCCTGAAACGAACAACTTTCTGAAAGCAATCTACTGTCGCCCTATACTTGGTCAAAGCATCAATCCCGACGATACAATCAAAATCAGATAATCCAAGAATGATGCAGTCAATCTCAATCGAATTCCCTTCGGATTCTAACACACAATTACGGACCAATCTCACCGAAACAGTCTCTCCACCCAAAGGTCAAGTAATAGAAACAACATCAGATAAAGGCTCAACAATTAAATCATGCATCACAACAAATCTTTCAGAGATGAAACAGTGGGAAGCACCCGTATCAATCAAAACAAGGGAAGGATAACCAAAGATCGAACAGTTACCTGCTATCACGTCATTCGGAGCTGCATTGGCTTGATCCTCTGTCAAGGCAAACACCCTCGCCTGCTGTCGTGGAGGTTGGTTCTGGTTCTGATTACCTCCCTGATGATTCTATTGCTGAGGTGGAAAAGAATGGACTGCAGAAGTTGATCTCTCGGGCTGAGCTGGCGGTCGTGAAGAACTGCCGCTCTGAGCTCTATCGGATCCTCGCTGAGGACAGACTCTAGCAAAATGACCCGGCTGCTGGCAGATGTTGCAACTACCAAACACGCCTCGGCACTGATCACTCGGGTGACGTCCTCCACACTTGCTGCATGAAGCTCCAGAAAACCCAGAATTCTGTCCAGAACTGAACTATCTAGAGCCACTGGAACTTGATGAACTGTTACCAGACTTCTTAAAATTCTTCCCCTTCGGCCGATACTGATCTCGCCTGTTTCTGCCACTGTTGCCTTCCTCAAACCTCTGAGGCTGATTCGACTGTTGAGACGGTTGGTACTGATACTGAGCCTGTTGAGGCTGAAACTGAACAGGCTGGTCCTGAAAAGATCTCTGCTGCTGCTGAGGAGCTACCTGATTACCTCGTTGCATCAAGAATCCGGCTTCGGCTCCCTTTGCTTGATCCATAGCATCAGCGAAGTTGTTGGGTCTTCCGGTATTGACCAAGGTAAATATCTCAGGGTTCAATCCATTGATGAAATGGTCGGCCTTGGCTTCCTCGTTATCTGCAACGTGAGGTGCAAACCTCAAGAGACTGTCAAATTTGCTCACATAGTCCTCAATGCTCAAGTTCCCTTGTTTCAGGTTCGCAAATTCGGCACCCTTTTCCTTTCGATAAGAGACAGGAAAGAAACTCTTGAAGAACTCAGTCTTGAACAAGCTCCAAGTGATGGCGGTGCCTCGGTTCTCATTCGCTCTCTTGGTCATGGTCCACCAATTCTTGGCAACACCCTGCAACTGATGACTGACTAACCTGATTCTGCGGTCATCGATATAGTCGAGGGAATCGAAGAGCTCATCCATTTCATCTAGCCAACTTTCACAAGCAACGGAGTTCTCGGTACCCGTTAAAGTAGGCGGTCGAAAAGATCGGAATCTCTTCAGAAGAGTCTCCATCGGGGTCGCGGTTGCATCAAACTGATCCACTCCTGTACTATCCCGATCATTCGGAGGAGTAATAACTGGCGGCGGATTCTCAATATAAGGAGGAGTCAAATGTGGTTGATTCCTTCTCAAAGATCGTCGCGGTGCCATCTGATATCAAGGGTTAGGACACAATATCTCAGACTTATTCTCAATCTCATAACCTCGGTGTCCCAAAACTCTGCTCTGAGTACTCATTAATCTCAACGATATACAATGACAGATATATATATTAATTCATGCTTTATAAATTAAATCAAAACTCATGTAATTCAATTAACTCAAGAATCAATAAAGCATGCTCGCACGTATTTAAAAATAATCATTTAAATAAATCAATCACATGCGAGAGTTCAATTCATGCGGACTCGATCTACCCCGCTCACTCTAGTTCAAATCCAAGAATCTTATGGCTTTGATACCACTTAATGTGAGACCCCGTTTCTAATCTTCTAAACTCGAATAATTAATCATAATCGAACACAATAAGCCGCGGAAAACGAATCAAAAGTTTTTTTTTTTTTAAAGAAGCCTCGCGGCCGCGCGATGTCATCACCTCGCGCGCGCGCAGGCTACGCGAACAGAGACTTGCGGAGATACTCGCGCCCGCGCGAGAAGGGAGCTCGCGCGCGCGCGGGCAAAATCTCCCGAGCCTCTCAAACTCCCTGCGCGCGCGAGGTGTTGCCTCGCCCGCGCGCAGGAAAAATGGGCAGAGGGATCGAGGAGCCTGCGAACAACCAACAAGGCAATTCTAAATATTCCAAGTTCAAACATAATACAAATCAATATTTAGAACATACCAAATCTAGGTTCTGCCCAAAATACAATAACCAGTCGAGTTTCATAAATGAGTTCCACCGACTCAACAAAACTAATACAATTCCAAATAGACTCGACCCTACGACCCGGAGTCTCACTTCTATCAATCTCACCCCCAAGCTAACCAGGACGACTCGGTCCAGCTCCTGATCCTCCTGTTGCCAAGTTACGCATACAAAACAAAGACAACAGCCGGAATAATCCGGTTAAAAATATAATTTCTAAGTAAAAGAGACATGCACTCAATATCAAATAAACACCTCAATCGAAATGTGTCAACATAAATCATAACATCGAAATGATATTGAATGAATGCATGGATTTAAAAGTCAAGATTATCAAGTCAGATAATCATAAAATCGATCGGTACTCGGTTGGGATCCCAGGGTCAAGTCTTCACGACAACTCACCGACGCACCCTTTTGGGGTGGAAGTCGATCAACTCGATCCCCTAGACTTCAGAGCAACTATAAGAAGTATTCTGGCAATTGAAAAAACTCGAAATCCAAAGCCACCTTAATATAGCTCTCTAAAACGTCTCTTTCAAAACGAATCGAAAGTCGGCTCAATATGAATGCAAGTGCATTAATAACTAAATCAAGTTCACGCAAGAAAATAAACAAGCGGTATGTGATTTTTGGGAACTCGAGAATAAGTCGATCTCGAGTATTCTTTCCCATTCATTTCAATGTCGACTTTTATCTTTTTCTCGAAGCTTCAATCAATCCTGTCAGGCAAGAGACAACTCTATTCAAACTCTAAACAATTCGAAACTCAACATCGATAAATCAAACAATCTATACCGTCTTCCAACTCTTCGATTGGTAACCGATCTCCAAGTCCTCCAACTCCAATCTCTAATCAACTGTCAAAACATCGAGACACAGATTCGATATCAACTCGGAGTTCAAACTCAGTCAAATTTGATATACAAATCAAACCGAACCAAAACCAATAACTCAAACTCAATTTCAACGGCATAACGACTATAAACTAACTATCCGAAAAATACAAACCATCCAACAACATCACAATAAGTCAATCATCATCACAATCCATCAAAACAACTCAAATCCAACCTCAATCAAAATCACTATTTTCGAAAATATGCCTCTAAAATCATATAAAATCCAAACTTCGTTCTTTTTCCAAACCAACTTCGAATACACGATCTATACTAGCTCAAGAACGACATACTCCAATATTATCAAATTCTGACAACTCAACAAAATCGAAGTTCAAGAGATCGTAGCAAAACTTACGTCTAAATGAAGCCCTCGTTGCGGTGATCGTGAATCTCAACTCGGAATGAAAATCTAACGGTCGGATCGAGCGAATCAAACCAAAAGAAAAGCTTGGAAATCGATTTTCATGGCTTTCGGGAGAGAGAAATCGAGAGGGAGAGAGTGGGGAGGAAGGAGAGGTATGGGGTGAGGTGATGGGTCAACCAAGTTGATGATATTAATAATAAAACCCAATCTTTTGCATTTCAGTCCTTTATTTCTCCAATCTTGCAAAGTAACCCCCTGCTAAATAACAAAACAATCCTCAATCACTGAAAACCCTGATTATCTGGATTAAACTCAATTATAATAAAATCGGGGCATTACAATCTTTGATACCAAATGATATGAATCTTATGTATGAAAGGCAACACGATTTCAACGAATCGCACCTCAATTCGATAACAAAAGAATTCAATGATTTTTTGTCCCGACTTTGAAACAAGTAACAGATTTTGGAATCTCCACGTCTAGTTGAACCTGTAACTAGCAACAGAGAATTCACGATAGAAAACAATCGAAGATTCAAATTAGACCTTCAAAGGAATCTGTCTTTGACAACCCAATTGTAAATCGATTGACAAACGCCACAAAGCCATGAAACATTGATAAGTTTGATTTTGGGTAAAGAAAAGGCTTTGATAAAATTCTAGAGAGAATTTTGTATTGAATAATCAATAATCTGAAAATCTTAGTTATCATTAAAATAATGAATGTTGTAGTATTTATATTACAACCCAAAATATTGAAAGATAACGCAAAATAAATCAAAAAGATATCAAAGATATCTCCTAAAGTTTCCTAGTAGGAATAAAAGACCTAAAATAAACAAAGTAAATCCAAAATATTAAAATCCCGAACACACACACAAACACCTTTGGTGCATGTAAAAGGCATGGCGCTGGCGCGCTAGAGAGAGACGCGGGCACGCCGAAGTTGCACAGACAATGGCGCGGGCGTGCCGAGAGTTCGCAAAAACATCGTCAATTTGGCATCCGTAAGCGCGGGCGCGCGATCATGAGGCGCGGGCGAGCGAGTCTGGGGCGCGGGCGCGCCTTGGCTTCGAGCAGGGTCTTCAATTTCTTCACTTTATTGACCTCCTTTGACCTCAATAAGATTATAACTTCCTCCAAATTGAATATCAAGAAATCCAACGCCCTCTTGTGTCTTCAACAACAAAGATTGAAGTGCTTTCTTAAACTTCTGAGCTCGGCCTCTCGTAATCGGTCCTCGTGGTATCTCCAACGGATCCTTAGTCACTTGATCAGCATGCGAGCCATCCATGATCGCATCAGTAAGATGATTTTTTTGCCTCGCTCGATCGGTCACATCCTACCGATCGAGCGAGAGAGTTTTTTCGGAGGCAGTAAGTTGGTTTTTCCTTTTCGCTCGATCAGTCACATCTTACAGATCGAGCGACACGTTTTTTTTATGCAGATTAAAGCGCAGATTCCCCTTCTCTCCTCTCTTATTCTATCTCATCATATCTTATTTTCTCACATCCCTAATCCCCCAAAACCCTTTCTATCCATTTACCTTGTATGATTCTTTGATCTTTCTCTTAATCCGCAGAGAATTTATCGGAGGCAACACTACGACTCTCCAGGCACCATCATCTCCGATCATCTTCTTCGGTCTTCTCTCACGCCGAAATATTGCTCACGCCGTCGGTTCGGCTATATTGATTTTTTTTTCAGTTGCCAGTCATCCTCCTCGGGCCATCCATCTTATCAGTCACATCTTCCGGACTCGTCTACGGTCGTTGATCTCACGTTACTTCAAGGAGTCACCGGATTTTGTTTGCACACCAAGTGTTCGACGTATTGTCTCTTCTACTCTCGGTGTCATCTTCATACTGTACATGGGCCCTAAACGCACCCGAGTTCATGGCGAGTCTTCTTCCTAGGCAGCAGATCGCTCTTACGCCGAATTCACCGGGCTCTTTGTCAATGACGCGGCTCGTGATCGCTACATCACCGTTAAGGTAACTCGCTCTCCCATTCCCGAGCGTGGATTCGAATTAGCAAATGGCGATAGTGAAATTTTTGGAATAATTCAAGAGCGTGGTTGGACAAAATTTAGCGAGCCACCTCCTCCCGCTGTAGTTTTGATTGTCCGGGAATTTTATGCCAATGCAGCGGAACGGACGGATAGCAAGGCGGTTGTTAGGGGGAAACTGATTTCCTTTTTACCCCATGAGTTGAATGCTTTGTTTGAAATCCCGGAGGTTGACGATTATTTTTATCAAAGCATTAAACTTGACCCGGACTTAGATGAGTTTCTTGTCCAGCTGGCATATCCTGGAGCTACGTGGGTTGACCCCGTGTTGTCATTGAATTTCAAAGAGCGTTTTCTGCATGTGCTTCCTGCTACATGGTGTGCTTTTGTGAATCGGCGTCTGATGCCGATTTTACATTTAGCGAGGTGTAACGCCCCGTTTTTATCTTAAATGAGTTTATTTGAGTTAATCGGAGATTGCAGAGTTCACGAGCCGACTTGATTTTGATCAGGGTCCTTTTTGCAAATTTTGGAAATTTCAGGGACTAAAATGCAAATATGGGATTTTATATATTATCTACCCTTAGATTTTTATTTGAGAAGTCTCCTCTTCCTCCCCAAACCTTGAAGCACCATTGAAGCTTGGGGAAACGCCTTTCAAGCTTTTCCAATCTCGGTTTCCGGTCGATCCGTCCGTTAGAAATTATTTCTGAAGGCAGATTAGGGATCACTGCAGTGAGAGCTTTGTTATACCGTAAGTATTTCTCCGATCGGATATGTTTTGTTTTTCGGAGGTTGTTAGAATCGATATAGATTCTAGTATGTTGTTCTTGGCAGAGTTCTGATCGTTTATTATCTGTCGGTTTTGAAATAGAGCGACTTTCGGAATTGTTATGATTTTTGGAAGCCATTTTTGAAAATGTGGGTTTTGAGATTTGTTGGGATTTCCTTGTTGTTGTTGTATTAGCATTTTTATGAGTTGCTATCGCTATTGAACTGCTGTCTGCGTTGTCGGTTTGTTCAGTTTATAGCCGTTATGCCATCGATTTGAGTTTTGGGGATTTCAAATCGTTTTTTAGTTGTGATCTTGGCTTGTAAGTTGATCGTGGTTATTGATCATTTATTGGTATCTGAACAGATTCGTTTGGAGCTTGTCAAGCCCAAGATTAACAGCATTTGTTCGTTTCAGAGATTTGGACGAAGAACGGTATAGAGAATTACCTTGAGCCTTGTTTTTGTTTAGATTGGTTAGACTTTGATATAATATTTTGTTGTAGCTTTCCAGAAGTTGGAACTACTGCCTTGAAAGGTAAAAGCAGTCATCGTAGCGGAATAGCATACTCGAGACAGCTTAGTTCTTGAGTTTCCCTTTTTAAATCACATACTTGTTTGTACACTTGTTCTAGCATGAAGAACTTGTGTCTTGTTGATTTTTTGGACTTTTGTTATTTGGCTTATGTTATGTTTTTGTTATGCATTCATCTTGAGCCAATCTTGCTTTAAGCGGGCAGAACCGCCCTTTTTGTTTAAACGTTTGGGAACTATGATTGAGTGACCTGGGTCGTAGTCATTTTGCCTGGTGCTAGCATACTCATTATAGTTGCTCAAAGTCTAGAGGAGTGGGATACGTGGCATCACCTCGATTGGGAGAGTCGGTGATTCGTTACGTGATCTCATCCTCGGGATCCCAAAAGCACTGCAGCAATCCCTTGTTTATCAGAATCGATATCCTGGTTTTTAAAGACATGCATATCATTAACCTTGACTTGAATATGTTGTCTTGATAGCATGTTGTTTATTTATTATTTGATATGTTGCTTTTACTGGTATTATCATTCTCACCGGTTATCCGGCTGTTGCTTTGTTTTGTATGTGTACTTGGCAACAGGTGGGGCAGGACCAAGTCAGAAGAGGCATGGTTAGCTTCGAGGGAAAGATGTAGAAGTGAGACTTGGTTTAGAAGTCATGTCGGCATGTCTACCTAGTTTATGTTAGAACATGTTTAGATCTCGAACTTCGTTGTTTATGTTGTATCGATTATGCGAGCTCCTCGATTTCATGTTATTTCCATATGCGTAGTTGATCGACTCTAGAACTTCATGTATTAATTGGAGATAGTATGTTTTGATGCATGATTGTATATTGAATGTGTGAGATTGAGTTTCAGCTAGCTTCTGCTATTCTTTTTTTGCCCTGTTTCTATCCTCTCTCGATCTGCAAGATCTTGCGGATCGAGCGAGAGAAAACGTTCAGTCCTCTGTTTTAGGATTTTTGTGGCTCGCTCGATCCGCAAGATCTTGCGGATCGAGCGAGGGCTGTTTTGCCTCGGACAGAGGCTTGAGATTTTTGGCTCGCTCGATCTGCAAGATCTTGCAGATCGAGCGGAGCACTGTTCATTTTTAAAAAAAAAATTCTTTTAATTGCTTTAACCTTTGGTTATTGTTTGCCTTAGTGTTGTTTAATCCCAAGGTTAGATGCTTAGAATCGAGGTCTCACATGAGGTCAGTCTGGAGCGTGCTATCCTCCTTTATGCGCTTGATATGGGGTGGCCAGTTAACGTGGGGCGCATCATTCATAGCGAGATTCACTGATCGATCACTTCTCCTACCGTGGGTCTCTACTTTCCCATGATCATCTCTTTTTTTGCATCCGCGCCGGTGTTTCCATTTGCAATGATGAAGAGTTGTTGCAGCCTATGCGACCAATTGACGCAGCCTTTATAGAAGCAAAGAGGGCTTATCGCATTAAACATTTTGTGCACAATGGCCAGTTTCATCTTCCTCCGGTACCCCAGCGACCACCTCAGCCCCCTCGTCGCTCTCAAGCCGATGCTATCCGTGAGCTGACCACTTTAGTTCATCACCAAGATGCCTACAATGCTGTGGCGGCTCACAACGCTCAAGATATTGACTCTCTGATCCACGGTATTTCTACGCACTTGGGCATTGACACTTCTGCCATTCCTGCTGCACTGCCCTATCCGCCACGCTTCCCATTTCAGTATGTTGCTCCTGTTCCTCCACCCGAGCTCAAAGAGGAGGACGACACCAACCACTAGACCAGGGGAGTTCTATTTTTCTTTTGTTTGCATAGAATTATGTTTAGTTGTTTGGTTGTGTTTTGGGTTGTGCTGCATTGGGGACAATGCTTTGTTTAAGTGTGGGGGGGAGTTGCATGCATATTGTTTCATTTTGTTTCATTTCGTTGTATTTCATTTTCTTGTTATGTTATTGTGTTGTTGCTGTCGTTTGTTGTTATTCTAATGCATGAGTTGAGAATGAAATTGTTAGCCTATGATGAGATAGTTGAAAAATTATGAATTTTTGAAAAAAATTTACTCTTGATTGGATATGAAAAACCATAGGTTGATTGTTGAATATTCTTAGACACGCATGTTTAACCAGTGAAGTGTAGCGAGGTATTAGATATCATGGATATCTGTTGGACCATTGCACGATATTAGGTGTTTATGGAACTTGACGGTTCTTAAGTCTTGATAATCTTATTGATAGAGCATTCACTCTCTTATTTTTTTTGGAACAAACTTGTATAACATGCTTTTCAGCAATCGACTCCATCCGGGTTGCGAGCGAGATGTTTGAAATCCTATTCATCTTGTGTTGTGGCTAAGTTTGCAGATAAAATGAGGTTAAGCCTTGAAAAAAAAAATCTAGTAAGGCATCAGTTCCATCCGGGCTATAGACGAGGGGATTGAAATTCGAATCCTATCTAGTTATAGCTAAGTTTGCGGGTAATTATTGGGACTGTCAAAAGATCTAGATAATTGGTGCGTATTTTGCTTGAGAGAGTTTATGTTTTGTTGATGGATTGTTGGGAGGAGAGTTCTTGATTGTGAGGCTTATACTGAATTGTTATAGGTCGGCGAACAGTCTTGAAACTTTGTCTTTTGAAGTTGCATGTAGCTGGGATAACATGACACACACACACGTTTGCATTCGAATGAAGGTGTATCATTGATGATTGAGAGTAGCTATGAACTTGTTTTAAATGTCAGTGGTTTCCTCTGAGGCTATGTTGTGTTGATCATTCTTGCTTGTGTATTTGTTTTGTTTCATTTTGTTTTGCATGACTTACTCGAGGGCGAGTAAGGAGTAAGTGTGGGGGAATTTGATAGTTATGTTTTTAGTGCATTTGTTAGTGTCATTTTGTTGTTGTTTTGCATTTGTTTACGTGTTTTATTTGTGCATTTTGTTCGTATTTCATTTTCCGTGTTTTCATGATTAGTTTCCCGGTTTTGTGGTTAGGTTGTACATTTTGGCGGGACTAGGATAGAACTTTGGAGTCATGGAATTGCTGGAAAATATCTGAAGAATTTGCGCCGCTCGATATGCAGCTTTTAACCGATCGAGCGGGCGCCTATTTGATGAAGACAGTAGCCTTTGGATTTTTGGCCGCTCGATCTGCAACTTCTTACCGATCGAGCGACGCACGTATTTTGAAAACAGAAGGTTGGGAATTTTGGCTCGCTCGATCGGCCAATGTTTACCGATCGAGCGAGCATCGCTATTCGGGAAGAATTTTATAATTTTGGAAATTTTGTTATTTTGGACTCTAGGCTTTATTAGGATTTTAATTCCGTTTTAGGGAGATAATTATCAGAATTTGGAGATCTCTAAGGCGGCTAGGTTTTATTCTTTAAATCTCTCTCTTAAGTTTTCTTCTCTTCTCTTGAATTTTTCTTGAGTTTTCATGAACCGTTGTAGCTAAACTTTTATACTTGGTTGAAGGAGACGAAACCTTGATATAATTTATTCATGAGATTCGAATTGCAGTGTTTAATTCTTGTTAAGTATCAATATTTGATCTGGTTTATTTCATGCTTGTGTGTTTGATTATTAGATTGATCACCTGATAATTCTTTTGTACAATCTATTGCTAAATTAGAATTCAAATCCGTAATTGTTTGAATCAACTAATTTGCGAAGCAACTACGTTTGATATTTTCTGCTGTTGAATTTATTAATTCGTAGGGTCAAGTATTGACTAGGCTAAATACAACCACTGGTGTTTGTGTTGTCTAGGTTCATCAGTTTTACTAGTTTGAATGCTATCGTAAATTTGAATCTAGATCGCTAGAATCCGGGTTAATTTATTGGTAAGGGTTAATCTAGAATGTTGTTTTCTGATTAGCTAAACTTAAGGTAAAACAAGAATTTGATTTTCAATGACGAATATTTAATATGATTAATTATTTTTAGGGAATCAATGATTGAATGAATGAATATCAAGGGTGTAGTTGACCAATACCAAGTCTCGTCTCTTATTGATTTCTCTTGTTTAATTTTCAATCTTGCATGTTAGTGATTATATTTATTTTAATTGCTTAAATTTTCAGTAATTAATCTCAAACCTCAAAACACTACTTTTTATTTTACTTAGGACAAATTAAATTTACCTTTTCTCGTGGGAACGATCCCTACTCGCACTACTACATTTTTCATTGTTTAATCTAAGTTGGGTTAATTTGGGCGCGACACGACTAAGCACTACCAAAAACTGTTGAGTCGGGAAAAATCATTAGAAATAAAGCTAGATTGATAGCTCAAGGGTATACACAGGTTGAGGGGGTGTAATTTGATGAAACCTTTGTTGTTGTTGCCCGCATTAAGTCAGTCCAACTTTTGCTTGCTATTTCATGTAATATGGGAATGAAACTTTTTCAAATGGATGTAAAAAGTGCCTTTTGAATGGGAAACTAAATGAAGAAGTTTATGTGAAACAACCTAAAGGGTTTGAGGATCCAAATCATCTTAATTATGTGTATAAGTTGAAAAAGGCATTGTATGAATTGAAGCAAGCACCACGTGCATGGTATGGAAGATTAACCGAGTACTTGTTTAATATTGGATTCAAAAAAGGTGAAGTTGATAAGACTTTATTTGTGCAAAAGTTTCAAGGTAATATCTTAATTTGCCAAATTTATGTAGATGATATAATTCTTTGTGCTTCAAATGACAAACTTGTTGATGATTTTGTGAAGTGCATGTGTTCTACATTTGAAATGAGCGTGGTTGGGGAGTTAACTTATTTCTTGGGTTTGCAAGTGAAACAAATGCATGATGGTATATTTTTGTGTCAAAGAAAGTATGCTAAAAATTTGGTGAAAAAGTTTCTGAATGACAACACTAAACACATGCGTACACCTATGGGGTCTAATGAAAAACTGTCTAGGGAGGATGTTACCGAAGGTGTTGACAACACCCTCTACAGAAGCATGATTGGCAGTCTTTTGTATTTAAGTGCTACTAGACCTGATATCATGTATAGTGTTATTTGTGCGCTAGATATCAGTGTAACCCAAAAATTACTCACTTAAAGGCCGTGAAACGTATACTGAAATATGTGGCAGGTACCTTGAATTTGGGTTTGTGGTACACTAAAGAAACCAATTCGAATTTGGTAAGGTTTAGTGATGCTGATTGGGCTGGGGATTTAGATGAGAGAAAGATCACTTCGGGAGGATGTTTCTACTTGGGGAATAACCTAGTGTCTTTGTATAGTAAAAAACAAAATTGTGTCTCACTTTCTACTGCCGATTCTGAGTATGTTGCTGTCGGTAGTTGTTGCTCACAACTCCTATGGATGAATCAAATGTTGAATGATTATGGAGTTAAGAGTGATACTCCCATTGTGTACTGTGATAATTCTAGTGCCATTGATATAACCAAAAATCCAGTACAACACTCTCGAACCAAACACATTGACATTAAACATCACTTCGTTTGAGATTTGGTCGATAAAAGCATGATCTTAATTAAGTTTGTTGGAACAAATAACCAATTAGCTGATATATTCACAAAAGCTTTGGATTTCAAGAGATTCTCCAGTCTAAGGAAGTCTCTCAGTATGTGTGCATTATAGACAGAACAAAGATGTTGTCCGAAGTGTTGCCAACACTCTATGACAACACCTTTTCATGCATGTGCATTTTTAGGTTCATTAGGCATATTGCATTCATGCATTCATTCTGTTTTGTGATGTATTGGATACCTTGTAACCATCTACTGTTTTTCACTCAGGATTCTTTGCAAAATGTTTTACAGTTTAATATGGATTAATTGAAGAAGAGTTCTGACTAAGTCACAAAGTAGTGGAGGGATGTTCGTGTATTCCATGATTATGTCCCAAATAAAAAGTGACTTTGCAAAATCAGAATCTCAAAAGAAGAAAAAGATTAAACTTGAATTGAGTCAATCATCAAATTTGATTGAAAATCAGAAGCAAATGGAAAAATCTATTTAAAGGGGTCCATTGAAGATCGTTTTTTTAGTTAGCAGGCTACCACTTCTGTAATAATGAATTGGATACCAAAATTTTTTTGAATCCTGAAGTTTTGCTAGAAGATGTTGCCAACATCGTTGAAAACACCTCATTTTTCAACATATAATTTTGCATGTGATCACTTTTTATTTTTATGTCACACTCTGTTTTAGACATTTTTAGAACATGCATATTTTTATTTGTGAATATCTTTGGCCAAAAGGTTATTAATTCTGATCGAACAATTTTTTGATTTTTGCCCTATCCACTGAATTTTTGAATTTGAATGGGACTGGATTTTGTTTCAGTGGTGTTGTATTCTGATGAGGAGTTAAATTTGGAAATATTTGGTAAAATATTTTTGCCTAGATTATCGGTGAAAATCGAAGAGATTTGTTTCCTAATTCAATTCGATTTGTTACCGTTTTGGAGTGTTACCGTTGGGATTTTTTTATCGTTAGAGGGGCTGTAATTCGAGTGAGAATAGGAAAGGATGTGTGTGTGATATATATTTGGGTTTGTATATGTTTTTGGAAATACAATATTACCTTGTTTCATTCCTCGCACCTCCTTATTCTTATTGTTCCCTGTTTCTAAATTGCCCTAAATTTTCTTTCGAACTTTCACTCTCAGAAATTTAATGGCAAGAAAGAACTTTTATCCTCAAGACATCCGCTCTGAGATGTGATTTTTAGGGAATGCTGCGGAAGGTGTTACAACACCTCCGTCACCACACCCCGTGAATGAGCAAGCCATGATTCCAGTTTCCGAGGAGGCTGTGCCTCTGGATGTTATTTCTCCTGGAGAACCTGGAAACTCTTTTGATGTGGAAAACCTACCATACATGACTGTTTTGAACAAGGTGTTTCCTTCGAAACCCTTGACTCGCCGATCCAAACGTCAAGCCGGATACAATTCTGACTACACTGCCTCCAAAAGATTTTGAGGGAAGGTTCAACCATCTAGACCTTCTCTGGTGGACACTGAATTTGTTGGAGAACGACGATCAGATCAATCAGAATTGATACCCGGTGCAGCGGAAGTTTAAAAATTTTATATGGAACGATTCCATAATGGGTATCAAAACTTTACGATTAAATTGTGTGTGTAAAAATTAAATAACAATTATAAATTTTTACCTCCAATCTCGAATCGAGATTATGGACACCAACAGATTGCTCTGCTCTTGTTGTATATCCCAGGAACTGATGGACGAACTGTTCTTCAATCAGGTCCACGAACAGAGATTTAATCCCTCTGATAGATTGCACTAGAAAATCTATCAGAAGTTTCTACGAAGAGAATTAACGAATTTGATCCGTTAAACCAGACTGTAATTCAAAATTCACAGGCTGGATTTTCCCACAGAGAGAGGGAGGGGGGGCGGCCACTTTTTAATAAAACAACTAGGGTTTTTGAAAAATTGTGAGCCTCTGTTGTGTAATTTCTGTACTGCAATAACTTATTTATAATGTGGGCTGCTAACAGCTTAGGGCCCATTAGTCATAAGTTCAAGCCTGACAAGCAAAGCCCGCATGTTCAGAAATTAATATAAAATTCATCGTGACTCTGATTGATAAACCGATTTTACCAATGTTCACAGAAACCATTTCTGCACCTTTTAAAGTCAAGATAAATTTTTCTGAATCCGAATTCAGTGATTTCCAAAAATGCCCATCCCTATGTCATTTTAGGAAATCTTACTCCTCTACTCTTAAATAAGAAGTCCCACTTCTTTGTTCATTAAATTTAACTCTTTAAATTTAACTATCTCAACGGGGATTAAAAATTCATTACTCTGTGTGACCCTCAATGGTTCAGGGATACAGCTAGCCGTGGGCTCACAACTCCTTGTGACTCGGAACAACAATTTCCGACTTGCCCATCGAATCATGGTAAGAGCGCCTAGCAACATCGCCCCATGATTCCCTAGGTATCACTGATAGTGCCTGCATGAACCAATAGATTTTGGTTAGTGTACAGTACGGTCCCTTCATCTATATATCCCGATCGAATCAACAACCATTGGTAAATCGAGAGTCGTTCGAGATTCGATAACTATGCAACGCATCTTGAAGATCAAATAGTGACATCGCATGTGCTACTAAGAAACCATTTCTTAAAACACATCATGTACTCTGGCCAGAGATTCGTCACACTAATATCTCCTCAGATTGCATAGGTTATCCACACTCGCAAGTATGTGGTGAATCCTTGACAACAAAGCATCGACTCCTATATGTGTTGTAACTGTACCCAATCCCGAAACCTGATGACCCCAATAGAGTCGGTAAACGAGTCAAAGCACAGTACTAACATATAGAGTCTCAATGATGTTTCAAGTAGTAAGGACTAATGGTGTACAACCAAAACCGCGGACTTTATCCACTCGATAAGTGATAACCACTTGGAAAGTACGGATAGGATAGTTCGATCATTCATCATATGAATATCCATTTTCATGCTTCGAACATCTCTATGTTCCCTACCAATGAAACGTGGTACTCTGCATCGCAAATGCTAATCTCAAACTCGAGCGATCCTTATCCTTATTATCGGACGGCTCAATAGACTAGGAACAGTTTTGAATATACAGTGACTATAAGATGTGTTTCATGATAGACATCCCCATGTTCTACCACATCTTATATACACTATAGTATATTCAAGGTCTTTATCAAAACAACAATAGTATATCACAGTATAACAATATGAAGAAAGATAAAGTCATTGCCATTAATAAAAGTGTAAATTATATTAAACAAAAGATTGTTTATACAAAGAGTCATCAAAGCCCTTAGCCACAAGTTGGCTCACCGGGCACCCACTCTTTCAATCTCTCACTTTCCCTAAAGCCAACTAGTCATACTACGTAGACCCATTGCTTCGCGATGTTTGTCAAATAATGGTCCTGACAAGGGCTTAGTAAGTGGATCAGCGATATTGTCTGCAGAGGCCACTCTTTCGACAGTGATGTCTCCTCTTTCCACAATCTCCCGGATGATGTGGTATTTCCTCAGTACGTGTTTGGATCTTTGATGAGACCTTGGTTCCTTTGCCTGAGCAACGGCACCCGTGTTGTCACAGTACACCGGGACTGGACCAACAACTTCCGGAATAACGCCCAACTCTTGGACGAAATTCCTCATCCAAACGGCCTATTTAGCAGCAGCTGATGCTGCAATGTATTCTGCCTCAGTGGTGGAATCCGCTGTGGTGTCCTGCTTGGAACTCTTCCAAGAGACAGCACCGCCATTGAGCATGAACACAAATCTAGAGGTTGACTTCGAGTCATCCACGTCACTTTGGAAGCTAGAGTCGGTATAGCCTTCCAATTTTAGTTCTCTTACTCCATATACCATGAACATATTCTTAGTCCTTCGTAAGTACTTAAGAATGTCCTTCACGGCTTTCCAATGCATTTGACCGGGATTAGCTTGATATCTGCTCGTGACACTCAGAGCAAATGCTACATCTGGTCTGGTAGATATCATCCCATACATGATACTACCAATGGCTGACGCATATGGTACATGTGTCATTTTCTCTATCTCTTCATCAGTCTTGGGACACATAGACCTGGATAGAGAAACTCCATGACACATGGGTAGATGTCCTCTCTTGGACCCATCCATTGAAAACCGTTTCAATATGGTGTCGATGTAGGTTGCTTGAGTGAGTCCTATCATTCTCTTAGATCTATCTCTATAGATCTGTATCTCTAGAATATAGGATGCCTCACCCAAATCCTTCATCGAGAATCTACCTGATAACCATATCTTTGTTGACTGCAAAATCCCTACGTCATTCCCAATGAGTAGGATGTCATCAACATAAAGTACTAAGAATGTCACAGCATCCTTAACTACTTTCTTGTACACGCATGGTTCCTCCGGGTTCTTGATGAAACCAAAATCCTTTATTGTTTCATCAAATTTCTGGTTCCAACTTCTTGATGCTTGTTTTAGACCATAGATTGATCTCTGAAGCTTGCATACCTTATGCTCGCTTCCCATGGATGTGTATCCCTCAGGCTGCGTCATATAGATCTCTTCCTTAATGTTTCCATTAAGAAATGCAGTCTTCACATCCATTTGTCATATCTCATAGTCATACCAAGCAGCTATGGCCATAACGATTCTTATGGACTTGAACATTGCAACTGGTGAAAAGGTTTCATCATAGTCAACTCCTTGTCTTTGAGTATAACCTTTCGCCACCAATCGCGCCTTGTAGGTCAATACCTTACCATCAGGCCCAAGCTTTCTCTTTTAGATCCATTTACACCCTATTGGAACAATTCCATCGGGAGGATCTACTAAAGACCAAACTTGATTTGTATGCATCGAATCTATTTCCGACTGCATAACTTCAAGCCATAAATTTGAATCCGCATCAGAAATTGCTTCCTTGAAGTTTCTTGGATCACATCCAACATCGGGTTCATCTTGATCCCCTTCAAGAAGAAGACCATATCGAATAGGAGGTCTAGAAGTCCTCTCGGATCTTCTAAGTATAGGCGTGTCCATCAATGGTTCCTGAGGTGTAGGATCATTATTTTGTATTTCGGGTTCTTCTCGAATTTCTTCGAGTTCCATCATCTCGCCTTTCTTATCCAATAAGAACTCCTTCTCCAAGAAGGTGGCATTCCTTGAAACAAACACCTTTGTTTCAGCAGGATGATAGAAATAATATCCGATTGAATTCTTTGGATACCCTACAAAATAACATAAGGTGGATCTACTATCCAACTTATCTCCCACTGTCTGCTTCACTTAAGCAGGACATCCCCAAATCCTCAAGTACGAATACTTAGGAGCTTTGTCATTCCATAACTCGTATGGTGTTTTGTCCACTGCTTTGGTGTCGACGTTGTTCAACAACAACACCGCCGTTTCAAGCGCGTAGCCCCAAAACGAATGTGGAAGCTCAGTGAAGCTCATCATGGATCGAACCATGTCCAACAAAGTTCGATTACGACGCTCCGATACACCATTCAGCTGTGGTGTCATAGGAGGAGTCCACTGAGAGAGAATCCCATTCTCTTTCAGATAGTCCAAAAACTCGGTACTTAAGTATTCTCCACCTCGATCCGATCGAAGTGCTTTAATACTTTTACCTAGCTTGTTTTCTACTTCAGCCTTGAATTCTTTGAACTTTTCAAATGCTTCAGACTTATATTTCATTAAATATAAATACCCATACCTTGAATAATCATCAGTAAAGGTAATGAAGTAGGTGTGGCCATATTGAGTACCAATTCTAAATGGACCACAAACATCTGTATGGATCAAATCCAACAGATTTTGACTACGCTCAGGTTTTCCCTTAAAAGGAGATTTAGTCATTTTTCCTTTCAGGCAGGACTCACAAGTAGGTAGAGAGTTAATATCAGACATATCAAACATGCCCTCTCCCACTAGCTTGTTCATCCTCCTTGAGGAAATATGACCTAGCCTAGCATGCCAAAAGTTTGCCGGGTTTTGACTATCGATTTTCCTTTTGTTTGTTGTTACCGGTTTATCAACATAATTTATTGGAACGTCTTTTAATTTTAAGTTATATAGATCGTTTTTAAATTGTCCACTTTAAATCAAACATTCATTCTTGTAAATATTGCAAATCTCATTCACAAAATTACAAGAAAACCCATCTCTATCAAGCATAGAAATAGAAATAATGTTTTAATGAAATCTTTGGCACAAATAAAAATATCTTTCTCATAATACAACTTAAAATTGGTTTGCAAAATTAAACAAATATTTCCCATAGCTATGGATTTAACTCTGGAACCATTCCCGAGCCTTGACTGGGTCTCACCCATCCTTAGCCTATTACTTCTTGTCATCATTTGCAACTCATTGCAAATATGAGATCTACATCTGGTATCCAATACCCAAGAATTAGTATTAAGAAAAACATTTATTTCAATGTAAAACATACCCTTTGCAGTTCGCAACTGCTCGAGGTATTCCTTGCAGTTACGTTTCCAATGACCGGGTTTCTTGCTGTGATGGCAAACTTGTTTAGACTTGTCCAATTTTGCATGTAACATTTGGCCTTGAGATCATGGTCCAACCATTTCTCTAGTTCGGCCAACCTTTCGGCAGTTACATCATCCGGGGCTGTTTTCGGAAAAGCCTTTTCTAACACTTAGAAAATCTTTTCCGAACTTAGGACAATCTTAACTTATGGAATCATTCTGTATTGTTTGCGCCAGTAAGTTTGTTTTGTTGGAGAATTGAAACATGTGGATTACGAAGATTCATCATAATGATATACTGAGATGAAACAGACAATTATCGATGATTGTTTAATTAATTTACTAAGACATAAAATAGGCGAAATTTATTTTATGAATCTCACTCCCACTATTTTAACGATTTCACTACCCTCTAGTGAAAACGGGAAACTGTTTTCCTTAGTGAGAACATGGAGTCCAATTGACAAACTATGGTCCCGAATAATATCAGCCAACCATAATTTTCAAAAGGTAGAGCCCAATTGCTTCCAAAGCAACCTCCACGTTTTTACCTCATGTCCAATAAGGGCCCAATAATATGACGCTGTTTATTGTGACATGTCAAGATGACCCATCAATATTAAGTTGTGATGGAAGGTCGCCATGTGGATCCCCCAATAATATGAGCCGATCCCATGGGAGTTCCACCCAACTTACAACATGTGTCGATCCAATGTACAGCTTTCCGACGAACGGGCCCCCCCAATAATATGAGCCGGACCGTATCCGCGGGTAGCATCTCATACATTGATCGTTGATGGAAGGTAGGAACATTTAAACAATTTTAAATTTCCTTTATTTATTTTGATATCAATTTTAAATCATATTTAAAATGAGGGATTTTAATTTTTGAAAATTTGTCTCATCATTTTAAAATTTTGTATGCTTGCCGGATTCACACAATTTAGTCTAAAACATGCATACAACAATAATATCATATATTATATAGGATGATCGATTCCATTTCTAATCGACCCGTGGTTGCCAATCACGAGTCTTAGTCCAATCCTAGGTAATATGCAGGTATGCAATGCAATCCTATTACATTGAGCTTCCAATTTACATTTCTTCAGTCTTTATTGTCTGTTGGGCCCACCTCCGTCTTCAAATCTTCATCTCCCACTAAGTCTAATGTATTTACAATAAATAACCATGACAAGTAGGGGATACATTTCAAGGGGTGGGAACGGGCCATAAACCAGGCCCACTTTTATTACATAAGACAATTCATATTGGGCCATAAACTAGGCCCATTAATAAATCCAACAACAATAAAAACAAATGTAAATTCCTAACATACACCTACAAAATTGGTCATGGCAATCGATCATCCTTATCCAATAATATTTAATTTAAAATTAATTTATTGGATAACATGCAGTGGAAATTTAAATTAAAAGGATAAAATCATATTCCATATATAAAATCTTATTTTACATACAAAATCATATTTTATCTTTTTATCAAATAAAATCATATTTTACATATAAAATCCAATTTTATACATAAAATCATATTTTACTCAATATATCCATAAGATCATATCTTATCATCAATTGTACCAAAAATAATTAATTTCATAAAAACTGATTTAACGGATAAAATTTATAAATTTTCAAAAAATTCAAATTTATCCAAAAATCAATTTTAAAATTTTTGGACTCGAACAATTCGATCCGACCAAAAAATAGAATTTTAACATATTAAAATTTTAATTTTAAAATTAAAAATTAATTTTTCAGCGGGCCGCCCGGGACGTTCCCGGGCTGCCCGCGCCCCAAAAGGGCTCGGGCCGGGCAGCTCGGCTGCCCCTAGGGCAGCGACGATAGCTGCCCTGGGCAGCGTCGTGCGCTGCGCTGGGCAGCGTCGTACGCTGCCCATGTTTTTGCCCGAAAAATTTTTAATTTAAAAAAATTTATTTTGTTTCAAAAACCGAGGCTTAAAAATTTTTTGTACAATCGATTAATTTAATCGCTTGATCTGAGCAACCTGGCTTTGATACCACTGTTGGAGAACGGCGATCAGATCAATCAGAATTGATACCCGGTGCACCGGAAGTTTAAAAATTTTATATGGAACGATTCCATAATGGGTATCAAAACTTTACGATTAAATTGTGTGTGTAAAAATTAAATAAAAATTATAAATTTTTACCTCCAATCTCGAATCGAGATTATGGACACCAACAGATTGCTCTGCTCTTGTTGTATATCCCAGGAAATGATGGACGAACTGTTATTCAATCAGGTCCACGAACAGAGATTTAATCCCTCTGATAGATTGCACTAGAAAATCTATCAGAATTTTCTACAAAGAGAATTAACGAATTTGATCTATTAAACCAGACTGTAATTCAAAATTCACAGGCTGGATTTTCCCACAGAGAGAGGGAGGGGGGGAGGACACTTTTTAATAAAACAACTAGGGTTTTCGAAAAATTGTGAGCCTCTGTTGTGTAATTTCTATACTGCAATAACTTATTTATAATGTGGGCTGCTAACAGCTTAGGGCCCATTAGTCATAAGTTCAAGCCTGACAAGCAAAGCCCGCATGTTCAGAAATTAATATAAAATTCATCGTGACTCTGATTGATAAACCGATTTTACCAATGTTCACAGAAACCATTTCCGCACCTTTTAAAGTCAAGATAAATTTTTCTGAATCCGAATTCAGTGATTTCCAAAAATGTCCATCCCTATGTCATTTTAGGAAATCTTACTCCTCTACTCTTAAATAAGAAGTCCCACTTCTTTGTTCATTAAATTTAACTCTTTAAATTTAACTATCTCAACGGGGATTAAAAATCCATTACTCTGTGTGACCCTCAATAGTTCAGGGATACAGCTAGCCGTGGGCTCACAACTCCTTGTGACTCGGAACAACAATTTCCGACTTGCCCATCGAATCATGGTAAGAGCGCCTAGCAACATCGCTCCATGATTCCCTAGGTATCACTGATAGTGCCTGCAAGAACCAATAGATTTTGGTTAGCGTACAGTACGGTCCCTTCATCCATATATCCCGATCGAATCAACAACCATTGGTAAATCGAGAGTCGTTCGAGATTCGATAACTATGCAACGCATCTTGAAGATCAAATAGTGACATCGCATGTGCTACTAAGAAACCATTTCTTAAAACACATCATGTACTCTGGGTAGAGATTCGTCACACTAATATCTCCTCAGATTGCATAGGATATCCACACTCGCAAGTATGTGGTGAATCCTTGACAACAAAGCATCGACTCCTATATGTGTTGTAACTGTATCCAATCCCGACACCTGATGACCCCAATAGAGTCGGTAAACGAGTCAAAGCACATTACTAACATATAGAGTCTCAATGATGTTTCAAGTAGTAAGGACTAATGGTGTACAACCAAAACCGCGGACTTTATCCACTCGATAAGTGATAACCACTTGGAAAGTCCGGATAGGGTAGTTCGATCATTCATCATATGAATATCCATTTGCATGCTTCGAACATCTCTATGTTCCCTACCAATGAAACGTGGTACTCTGCATCGCAAATGCTAGTCTCAAACTCGAGCGATCCTTATCCTTATTATCGGACGGCTCAATCGACTAGGAACAGTTTAGAATATACAGTGACTATAAGATGTGTCTCATGATAGACATCCCCATGTTCTACCACATCTTATATACACTATACTATATTCAAGGTCTTTATCAAAACAACAATAGTGTATCACAATATAACAATATGAAGAAAGATAAAGTCATTGCCATTAATAAAAGTGTAAATTATATTAAATAAAAGATTGTTTATACAAAGAGTCATCAAAGCCCTTAGCTACAAGTTGGCTCACCGGGCACCCACTCTTTCAGAATTTTCATCTAGTGATGCAAGCGACGATGAAGATTACAAGCTGGTGCATCGAAAAAGGGGCAAAGATAGTGCCATGGAACCATCTGTTCCGACCATTCCAGTGCCTTTTGAATCTGAGGAACAATCAAAGGTGAATTCCTCTTTTGATGATGAATCCACAGAGTATGAGACTCCATCTATTATTGTTGAGAAGAAAGATGCATCTGCATCTGTTCCTGTTTCTGAGTAGCCACCCACTGCTACTCCTCTTGTTTTCTCGGATGATGAGGAGGCTTCTATAGCCAAATTCTTGGTTGGAATGAAGACTTCCAAAAGCAAGAAGCCTTCTGCTGCTGCTCCTACTCCCATTCATGAATCCGATGATGAACGCGATGAAGAGATGCTTCAAGAGTATGCTGATAACCGTCCTCATTCCTCTGATAGTTCCAGCACCGACTCGAGTAAAGACTCAGATGCTGAAAAAGAATTGGAAGAAGAGTCAGATTCTGATGACTCTGAAAAATATGAAGAGGATGTTGAAGAAGGTGTTGCCGACACCCTGGACAACACCTTGGGTGAAGAATATTGGGTAAATGAGTCTTACTTTTCTACTTTTTACTCTAAGGAGATTGCTGATTGCTGGGATAAGTATGATGACCATGAGTTCTTTGAGGAACACAATATTGATTTGGAGAGCTATGGAGCTCAGAATATGGTTCGATTCTTTGAGGTAAGAAACTTTCTTGTCATTGTCACTACTGATGGTCCGTTGTGAGGACTCGGTTCTAAATATCTAATCTCGGATTAAACAACAATTAAGCATACAATATCCAAGATTAAAAACAATAATTTTTTTAAGGAATAGGGCCTCGCTCGATCGGTAGGATTCAACCGATTAAGCGAGCAAAGAAATGTAAACTCCCTGCCCAGAAGATAATCATGTGCCGCTCGATCGGTAAGATTCAACCGATCGAGCGGGCATGCAATAAAACTTGTCCACAAGTCCATCGCTCGATCGGTCAATCTTTACCGATCAAGCGGTGACAGCTCTGAGCAGAAAAACAGCAGAAAAACTTGCCCAAACTCAATCCAAAACATGCAATTCCAACATCAATCTAGTCTCATACAATACATGGTAGTTCTAGAGTCGTACAATAATCGAACTAGTAGAACATGCATCAATTCTAAGTTCTACAACATAGTACAAAGATGGGTAAAAATACAATCTATGTTCGATTACATAAATGACAATCCAAACCACCAAGTCCCCACTTCTATCAACTCAACCACCTAGCCATGTAATCTCTGACTCGGTCCTGCCCCACCTGTTGCCAAGTACACATACAAACAAAGATAACAGCCGGATAAATCCGGTGAGAATAATATTCCCAGTAAAAGAGACTAAACATTTAATCCATGTAATGTATCAAATCCTGATATATATATATATATATATATATATATATATAGAGTTCTTTTATGGTGCCCAACTCTATATGCCCAACTCTATGCCCACCATGTACAATATGTGATAAGTCAACTCATCAATTGTGTTGGTCAACTCACATATTGTACATGGTGGGCATGGAGTTGGGCATATGAGTTGGGCACCATAAAAGAACTCTATATATATATATATATATATATATATATATATATAAATATATATATCAGCAAGACAAATAGTCCATGCAATCTAAATCAATTCCAATACTCAAATCATAACAACATGATTCAAGATGCAATACAATGCTTTGCATGTCTTTAAAATCGGGTTCTCAAATATGATAATTCCAAGAAACGATTCTCTATTCCGGTTGGGATCCCGAGGACAAAATATCACACAACACACCGACTCTTCCGATCGAGGTGGAAGGTGCATATTTCGATCCTCTAGACTCTGGGGCATTCAATAGAGAGTTGATCGACAAATGGTAGTAAATCTCCCACCAATGCCACTCAACTATAATCCCCAAAACGTCTAAATCTCTTGGGCCTCCATGCCCTCAAAAACAACAAAATAAGCTCAATATGAATGCAAGTGTAATTCAAACAAACAAACAAACAAACATATACTTCAAGTAGCATGCAAGTATGTGATTTTCCCTAGGACACTCGAATCATTTCGGATTTGAGTTAATCGTCATATTCCATTCTGAAGTCATCTTGTACCTTTCTCGATTTGAATTATCTTCCAATCTCGATCAAGCTACAATATAAAGAATTCCAATAAAAATCCAATCGAATAACATTCACACAAAACTATCTTCGAATAAAGAACCATACTATACCGTCTTCAATCCTCCAAAAATCTGAACTACGAACTCTTCTGAGCTTATCGGCCTTCAATCTATCTGTAAAGAAGTAGTCAAAGATCGAGATTAAC
Source organism: Henckelia pumila (assembly GCF_033568475.1). NCBI lineage: Eukaryota > Viridiplantae > Streptophyta > Magnoliopsida > Lamiales > Gesneriaceae > Henckelia > Henckelia pumila. The sequence goes on along the minus strand of NC_133122.1, from coordinate 127,092,415 downwards.
ATGCAACTCAATCGAAGACTTGGCTCAAACAATTCAAACCGATTGACAATCCAAAACTCAAACCGGCGGCATAACGGCTATAAATTTAACTATCCGAAATCACAGACATCAATATATCAATCTTAACAACTAAAATCAACCATAATTCATCCATTTCCATCCAAACCCATCAAATCCCAAAAACACCATTATCGAATTATACTTCCAAAATTCATAACAAATCCGAACGACGCTCTATTTCAAAACCGACTGAGAATAAATGATCAGAACTCGATCAAGAATAACATATCCAAAACTCATTCGATTCTAACAACATCCGAAAAATGAAGTGTATCTGATCGAAGAAAAACTTACGATAGAACGGAGCTCTCGCAGCCGTGATCGCGAATATATCTTCAGAATGAAATTCTATCGGACGGATCGAGCTCGGGAAGAATTCTGGAAGATTGGAATCACGTTTGGAGCGCCTCCAATGGAGTTGAGGCGGTGGGAGGGTTGATGGATGAAGAAGGAATAAGTCAGCACTCCTATAAATATCTAATTAAGTCCAATTTTTCATTTTAGTCCCTGAAAATTCCAAAATTGCACTTTAGTCCCTGATCATAAACAATTAGGCCCTCAACTTCTAAAATATCTGATTATCTCAATTAAGCTCAATTAAGATAATTTTGGAGCGTTACAATTCTCCCCCTCTAAGAAGATATTTCGTCCTCGAAATCAAATACTGTTCAATCTCATAAGCTAAGGGATAAAACCCAAACCTGCAAAAGAATTCAACTCTCAGAATTAAGTCCAGAAAATGTTGTCTCCAATCGAACTCTAATTCCCAAATCTCTTCTTTAAATCGGTAGCAACTTCCCTGCACTAAAACAAATTGAATCGGTTTGTCTCAGAACTGCTTCTAATTCAGGTCGAAACTCTGAATCAGTCGTCTCAAGCAATTTGTCATCTCAACAATCCAGTCTCATCAGCTAAAGAGCAAGAAAAATTTGATCTTGTAATCCAGTAACAAGGATCTGGTGATAATCTGCATCAAAAGACGAAAAAACACCTCGGGAGAACCAGAAAGAGACGGGAATAAAACACGTCTGTAGGCAAGATCGCCCATCGTCTTCAGACTGTAGTGTGATTCAATCAATCTCCGAGATGATTTCTATCTCTCTTCTCATCTCTAACACTCCTCTGAAAATCGAAATCTTCAAAAAACACAGGTCTCACCGAAAATACGAATGTCTGCATCTAAACATCCGTATACTCCGACCGTCTACTCCAAGTCGTCCTCATTCCCAACAGAAATCTTCATATGTTAATCCAAACCTCGAAATCACATCTAGTCTCCGAAGAGGCTTTCGTTATTCCAGTATATTGGAGTACAACTGATATCCTCAGAACGACGGATAGCCAGAACAGATGTGATTTCGAGGTTTGGATTATACTGGCTATCCGTCGTTCTGAGGATATCAGTTGTACTCCAATATACTGGAATAACGAAAGCCTCTTCGGAGACTAAACCATAAGAAAGAGTACCTCAAAGATCTCTGTCTGAAAATAATCCATATCCGACAAACCAAACAATCTGACAAGATTCTTATGGAATATTTATCATTTGAACAGGTCTGAGAATCGCTCTGTATGAAAAATAGTAGCAGATTTCATCAATCGATCAATCAAACTCGAATAACAACTCCAGCTCAGACTGATCATAGTAATCTCATAACGAATCCATCAAACATGATCTCTATCCCATTCTGAACCAGAATAAACTATACGACAGACCGTCAGGTCGTTCTCTTTCTGCTATCAACTGTAGACAGCTCAGAACATCGGAAAAACATATCTCGAACGTTGTTCTTCATCTGCTTCTAACAAAACTGACTCTGATCATAAAAAAATATTTCGATCATCTGAAAGAATACTGAATAGACTGCAATGTGCCAATCTCAAGATACGATGTCTCCATCAGAAACATCTGGCACAACAAATTCTTAAACACCAATAAAGCATCAACACCAACCCGAATCTCAGACTGGTTCAGTTCTGAATTTATTCAATGAATACTGTTAAATCGAATCAAATCTCTGAACGATCTTGATCTTCTCAATCAATTTTGATTTGGCTCAAAAGAAAAAATGCTAATAGAACTCCTATCTGCTTCAAATTCTAAACCGAAAGTGCCGAATTCATCAATCAAGGAGAAAGCCGATAGTAGATAAAATAAAAACAGATCTTTCGGCTCAGAGCATCAGCTGCTGCATTCAATCTCTCCGGATAGAATCAAATTCCCAATCAGAACTTCCTCAGTGTCTCTAATCATTTTCTCTTTCTCATACTCGGTTCGTACGACAAAACAAGCACTACAATCTTCTAAGATAAGGGAAAGATAGCGAAAATCTCCTCATAAGGGAAAAGATGTCAGATCTTCCAATCCATAGGATCGTTGCGAGCTCAAAGTTCAGATTCAGACATTGAGTCTCCAGTGTCTTCAGCTGTCTCGATTCTCAAGCTAATATGTGATCCTTCTAAACATGAATATGCCTCACATCTCAATAAGAAGAAGTGCAAAGCACCGTAGATCATCAATCCGAAAGAATAAAGAATACTGAAGCACTGATTAATCTCTTCTACAATCAATAAGAACTGGTCTCATAAGATTAAGTCCAAATAGAAGAACATAATCTGTGAAGTAATCGACTTCACCAACGATAAGAATCACTCGAAGAATCAGGGATAGAATTCATAATCATCCAATCTCAGATAAGGACGTTGATCTAAATCAATTCATAACGGCTTCAGCCTCGAGGTGATCAGCAAAATTCAATATCCAGATAAAATGATTGAGAAAGACAACTCGATCCCAACAGAAAAAGACGTCGATAGAAAAGCGTAACTACTCGGCACGCAAATCTGTAAACATCTTTCAATGAATCTGAAAGATCAGTACGACTCTTCAAACGGATATGAATTCCACCGATACGAATACTCACTAATTCATCTAACATATCTGGAAGATTCGGCTTCCAAAATTCCTAAATGCTAAAGGAGCGTCTGTCAATTCAAACGGCATTACAAATTCAAAGCGGTCGTACCTCGATCTGAGTGCGGTCTAAGGAACACTTCCTCTCTCTCTCAATTGCGATGTCCTGTCCTCAAGTCAGAGTTATCTCGATCTGGAAATCAAAGTTATCTTGATCTGGATTATCTCATCCGAATCAACTTAGACCCATTCTATAACCACTAGTAATCAACCAATTCGGGTTACAATTCAGAACATCGAATGCGCTTTGAGAATTTCCCCCGCACGATTCTGTAGTAAACAGTTCATCTATAGAATGATATCAAAGAAATCCTTGAATCAAGAATTCTTACCAGAGGATTTCCACTCTTCTAACGATTCAGATCTGAATCTGGAAACTTTTGAACGCATTCCTCAGTTGCTCTGCACTTGGTTAAACAGTTCAACGGATAATAAAATTCAAATCCTATAACCTAAGTACTATATTGTCTAGTTCAATCTTATTCCCATTCAAAAAACAGGAGTTGCAACTAAAGAACCCAAAATCTCAAGAAGTAGGGAATTCATCATCTAGATTCCTCAAAAGAAATAAGGGGACTCACCCAAAATTCATCAGTCATAAAAACAGAGAAACCCAAATTCGAACGGTTACCTGCTAAGTCATCTTCAATTGCAGCTCTAGTCTGCAGATCCTCGATTAAGAGCAAAGACTAAAGTCTGTTGCATCATAGGTTGATTCACATCCTGACTACCTCCTAATAAATTCTGATGAGGTAGTTGAAAAAATGAACCACAGAAGCTTACCGTCTGGCTGAACCATCGGTCTAAAATAACTCCTCGACCGAGATCCAATGGTATTACGCTGAGAAAATATCCTCGCGTAGTGTCCTATCTGATGGCGGATCAAGCAACCACCATAAATCCCCAGAAAATTCTCAGTGAGGTGTCGACCTCCACAGTTATTGCAAAACATTCCAGAAGATTCAGAATTCTATCCTGAACCAAACTCTATCGATCCGTTGGGGCTAGAAGAACTTCTCCCAGACTTCTTGAATCGCTTTCCTCTTGGTTGTAAATGATCCCTAGGGATATTTCCTCTATATCCAATCGATTTCTAGAACGGGATCTGTCGAATAAAATCAGTTGTAAATAAATTCCAAGAAACAACCGTACCTTGATTTCTCCAAGGCTTCCTTCCTCGAAATCTACCAATCTTTGGCCATCCACTGAATTAGGTACACAACTAACCGAATTCGTTGGTCGTCGCTGTATTCTTGAGAATCAAACAATTGATCAAATTCCTCTAACCATCTTTCACACAAGAATGGCATTTCTAGTATTCTTTAGAGCCGACGGTTAAAACGACTGAAATCTCATCAATAAAGCTTCAATCAGTGCGGAAAAGATATCTATCCGATCAGTCGCAGTATCACTCTATCCTGTCTGGATTCTATGCAGTTCGATTCCTGTTCTATATAAATCAAGAACATAAATTCCATGCTCACAAGAGTTAGGACACAATTACCTCGATCTTCAAACATTCGGTGTCCAAAACCTCTTCCTCGAATAATTCAATCATCCCGAGAAAATTCGAACCAAGAATCCAAGCAATTGATATCTCAAGTAAATCATGCTTTAGAAATTTAAATCACATAATCATGTAATTCAAATAATTTTCAATCAATAAAGCATGCTCGCATGGTTTTTAATAAATCAAATAAATAAATCAAACACATGCGAGAATTCAAGTCATGCAGACTCGATCTACCCCGCTCACTCTAATTCAGTCCAAGAATCTTATCGCTCTGATACCACTTAATGTGAGGACTCGGTTCTAAATATCTAATCTCGAATTAAACAATGATTAAGCATACAATATCCAAGATTAAAAAAAATAATTTTTTTTAAGGAATAGGGCCTCGCTCGATCGGTAGGATTCAACCGATTGAGCGAGCAAAGAAATGAAAACTCCCTGCCCAGAAGATAATCCTGCGCCGCTCGATCGGTAAGATTCAACCAATCGAGCGGGCATGCAATTCCAAAAACAGAAACTTGGCCACAAGTCTATCGCTCGATCGGTCAAACTCAATCCAAAACATGCAATTCCAACATCAATATAGTATCATACAATACATGGTAGTTCTAGAGTCAAACAATAATTGAACTAGTAGAACATGCATCAATTCTAAGTTCTACAACATAGTACAAAGACGGGTAAAAATACAATCTAAGTTCGATTACATAAACGACAATCCAAACCACCAAGTCCCCACTTCTATCAAATCAACCACCTAGCCATGTAATCTCTGACTCGGTCCTACCCCACCTGTTGCCAAGTACACATACAAACAAAGATGACCTCTGTCATCATAGGTGGTTAAGTCACAGTGTTTCCAGCTCATCCTAAAAAGCTGCCAGCTGCTAAGCTCACTTTCATGTACTCTGTTCTGCACAAGACTTCGGTGAAGACATGGAATCCATCTGGAAATTCCACAGTTGTCACTAAGCATCAGGCTCCAGTCTTGTACGCCATTGGAACATGAGTCAATTTTAATTATGGCCGACTGGTGTTTGACACAGTCATGGCCTTTCAGACTGCGCACAACCAACTTTGAAGCTGCCTTATCCATCACTCATCTACTCCATGTTGCTGTCTCAAGAGATTGAAAAAGATGATGATGAAGTTCTTATTGAACCCGGAGAGCTACTAAAGATTGCACCTTCTTTGCTACGAGGAAACAGAAAGATAGACCTACCTTGGTCTGAATCAGGTGTTGCTGCAGGTGTTGTGGTAGATGTTGCCAACACCTCCTCTGTCACTGCAGTTTTTGCACCTTCCTCTGCTGCTCAAAACGTAGATACTGGATTTATTCAAGCTCAATTGATGCATGCTGAGCAGAAGATCACACAGGCTAAAGCTGATCTAGCCTATTATGAAGGGTTGAAGGCTCACTGTGAGAATTTGCTTAGTGGAGCTGGCTCTTCTGGACAAAAAGGGGGAGAAGAAAGTGATGCAGCTGAAACTGACAAAGATGTTGTTGATGATGATGGCTCATCTGAGATAAATCAATTCTAGTTTGCTTTTGTTGGTTTAGTTTTTTTAGTTTGTTTTTGTTTGTTGATAAGTTGTTTTTTTTACCTGCTCTTAAATCAAAACTGTGTTTTTTTGTTAAGCTCTGCTATGATGTTTGGTTCTCTTTTTACATTTGCTTATTTATTTGAAGTGTTGTAGCTAGATCTTGCCAACATCTCGTGACAACACCTCTGCTTACATTTAGGGGGAGAATCTAGTTTAGTATTCAGGGGAAGTTTTGAATAAGGGTGAGTTAAGTTGATTTTTTTTAATTAAATGTGTTTTGTTCAGAAAGACAAAAAGAGGGAGATTGAAAGGAATATTTTATTCCTAAAATTTCTCAAGTTTTGAAAAATATTTTATTAAATATCTTTTGTCTTTCTTGGACATGAAGTAACGTTTATATAAGTGATTTATTTCCTTAGGTAAGTTGATTTGAGATATTGTTAAGCTTATTATAATATTTATCATATCATATCTAAAGTATATCTTTCTTTATTTGTGTAGATTTGATATAATCAAATCAAAAAAATCCTACGCCTACAAGGAAACATGTTGAAGAAGTATTCTTGTGCTATTTAAGGAGATGGACGTGCAACAAGGGAAGAGACCGAAAATTAGAGAGACCGACCAATCGAGATTTTATTAATAGCTTCACATACGTACGTTGAGAAGAGAACTGGAGATCTTCTGAAGCTCACATCGGTCGTGAGTACTTGAAGCCTTGAAGAACACTTGAAGATCATTGATTGAGAAGTATGATGCCCACGTGTTTTGGCTTCAATGATTTTTCTCCTTGTCTCGTTTTTATTATTCTATCTTGCATAGAATTTTTAGGACAACTTTTATTGTGTATTTTCTCACGTGTGTTGAGAAAATTGATTTTACAATAATTACTAGTTTTAGGGTTTGTAAAACTCTTTGAATTATCTTTTCTAGTGAAAGTTTTGCCCTGAGGCGCTGCAAGAGTATTTTATACTCTTGCTTAAAACAATTGAGTTTTTTATTTGGTTGCTTGTTTATTTTATTCACGCTTAAATTATATTCCGCTGCAAATTATCTAAGGTGTCATTGAAGGTGTTGTCAGCACCTTGTGACAATATCTAAAACTGTTTATGTGCAACCCTTATTTTCTTACATTTTTAAATTTTTTATATTTTTTTTTTACAATCGGGAATGAATTCATGTTTATTTTTCGAATTTAGGATTTATATTTTCTATCAAATTTTGTTTTGATTACAGATTATGTACGCGATGTTCTTCATCAATTTTTTGGATTTTTTCCATCAAGTAACATTTGCTCCTCACCGTGTGTAGTTTGTGTTCAATCGAACCAAAAACACATTATTTCTGGTTGTTGATTAACCGGTGATTTTTTTTTTAATTTTTTTTTGCTTTATAAATTATTGTTGGATCGAGAACAGAGTATGAGATGAAATTTAATAAATAACCGTCAAAATTGATACGATCCGTTTCCAGTAATTCACACACAAAATATTAAGATAAATGCAGAAATTAAAGAACACAAATATTTCCGTGATTCGGCCACAAAAGTGCCTAAGTCCATGGGCGGAACAAATCATATTGAGAGACTGGAACTGAGATTTATAACCTGAGCTTACAACTCAAGAACACTACACAAATCTCACTGAAATCAAAGTTTAAGACCCATTTGATCCCTCAGTATCTGTATATAACCCCTTTTGAACTCACTCGCGAATTTGCCAAAATTCTCTCTATTTCTACTTCCATCTGACTTATATATTTCTAGGAGACTGGTCCTAACCGCCTAACTGCATCTCTAACAAACTAACAAACTGGAACTGACTCGTTCGGACGACTGAATTGCTACTGGCCAGTTGACCGCCCAAGTTGCACATATATTCAGTTGAGTATACTCGATTGACTTCATACTTGACCGACTTCAGTTTTGGCTTCCTCAACTGCTTCATTTAGTTGAGCTTACGTCTCCATTTGAGATATTCCTTAGCTGATCCCACCAGTTGTCTTGGTGTGCAGTTGAGCTTGTGACTTCAGTTAAACTCGGCATTGAGTTGCCACTTCCAATCTCTGCTCCTCACTTTAGTTTTGGTCCCCTGGACCTAGTCCAGCCATGCAGCTTTACAGACACTTCAGTTTCAATAATTATAATATATTATTGCCTACACTGAACCAAAATCCTAACTCTGATCCTAGCTAATCTCTTGTTGTTACTTGCTACAGCCATATGTAGGGAGCCTCGTGATTCGTGGGGTCAAGATATATATGTCGTATTGTAATAAATAGTAGATGAATGAGTGTTGTTTTAACATACACAATTTACTCGCGAGACCGAAACAGCAGCAAAAGTAATACAAACTGGTGTAATAAATGCAGTGCATAGAGTAATTTTATATATATCTTCATCTTGAATCAGTCCACATGAAGAAGTAAATGGATTGGGCCCTCCCAAATTATTGGACAAAGTGATATAAAATGAAAAGTAACACGGAGCTAGAGCTATCACTGGTCATCTTTGTGTTTCAGATTTATAATTAACAAAATATGCATCTTTAGGCACACTGCAGTTCTTCTTTGTTTTCTTTTCTTCAGACTCGAGGGAGTATTCTTACAAATATGTGAAGTTATATGGTTTTGTTTTGATCACTAAATTATGATGTGGAGAATTCATCTGCATTTGCTGGTTGCTTTAGTTCAAGTTTTAAGAATAGGAGCATTGACAAATCCAGATGACTGTAAGTCTAATATATATAATCATCTTGTGTTCAAGAATTGGAGTCCTTTGGTAATTAGTGTTGATGCCACTTTTTGATTTGAATTTACCAAATATTGCTTACAAATCTGTGACGCAGCTGCTGCTCTAAATGCTCTGAGAGATCAATGGAATAATGTACCACCCAACTGGTCTGGGGCTGATTCTTGTGGAGATGGCTGGGAGGGAATTACTTGCACCGAGGATCGTGTCGTCTCCATGTAAGCCTTTGTTGTTCTTCATTAGGAGACCAATAGCATATCATATGTTTCATCCGAATATCCAATTTCAGCACATTGGCAAGCATCAATTTGAGTGGTGGGCTAACATCAGACATCCTCGGACTATCTGAGTTGCAGATCCTGTAGGTTTCTTTCTTTAACTTCATTTTACAAATTTGTTTTGAACATAGACATCTTGTGGTTATCAATGTTCATGAATATGAGATTCATGGCACGTCATTAATATAGATTTGGAACGACTATCAGTATCCTGATGCCGGTTCGATTAACTTCATATCCTGATTTTATATATAGGGATCTGTCATACAACAAAGAACTGACTGGACCACTTCCTTCATCATTAGAGAACTTGAAGAACTTGACGAGCTTGTAAGGAAGATCTTTCAGACATTTTAGCCACCAGCTGATGCACATATATATTACTCCCATTTTAAGAAATTTGTCACATGCATTAATGCAGAATGCTAGTTGGCTGTGGATTTTCTGGTCCTATACCACCATCCATCGGATCTCTACAAAAGCTGGTTTACCTGTAAGGATTCTAGGATCTTCGGAAGTCTTGGTCAAGCAATATTCACTTATAAAGTTCAAACAATTTGTTTCTTTGCTAGATTCCTAGTCTAAATTTTTTCTTCATGTTATTTGAAGGTCTCTGAATTCGAACAACTTCATTGGCGATATACCACCTACTATTGGATATTTATCACGTCTACTTTGGCTGGATATAGCTGATAACATGATTACTGGAACTATCCCTGTCTCCAACGGAAGCACACCTGGTCTTGATATGCTCGTTCACACGAAACACTTGTACGCAAATTCTCTAAATTTCTTTTACCCAGTTTGATATGGATTACCTTAAGTCGAATTGTGCCATTTTCTGCAGTCATTTTGGGAATAATAAGCTGTCTGGTGAAATACCTCCTCAGCTGTTTAGCTCGAATTCGAGTCTTATACATTTGTAAGTACTTCTAACTATCTCTAAACTGATTATATACAGTGAAACTTGTGTATTTACTGCTACCAATTTTATCTTTAATTTGCGCATGATTTTAATCCAATATAGGGATTACATGCTTACCAAAGAGGGATATATCAATTCTATTTAGCATGCTTTGCCAGAAGATTGCTTTAGCTAGCTAGCTAGCTGTTCTAGACTCCATGGTTTCTTTAAATAGAGTAGCCTAATGCCACTCAACTGGAGTTTTTATGTGAAAAATGAAATTTAATCAAACATTTATGTGACTTTTGTTCTCATAATGTTTATTTTAATAGGCTTCTTGAAAACAATCGATTAACTGGAAGCATCCCTTCCACTCTTGCGCTTACAACGTCTCTGGAGGTGGTGTAAGTACCACTAACCAATCTATTGAAGTAGCATTTTATAGGTGCCGTTTGAATTAATGTTCTTTTCTTTGTTTTTCACAGACGGCTCGATAGGAACAGTCTAGGTGGTTCCGTTCCAGACAACTTGAACAACCTCGCCAATGTCCAGACGCTGTAAGTAGTAAAGAAATTAGTACTGTTTGATGTTTGTCCCTTTTCCAATGAATGGAACATATGCTGTAGCATCAACATGTTCTGTTCACATTTCAGGTTTCTGTCAAACAATCAATTGACTGGACCTTTACCCGATCTCAGTGGCATGGTAGTGCTCAACGCCGTGTAAGTCAAACTCCGGTTAACGAGCTTATAAATCAGTCCATCTTGAGTTCGATATACATGATGTAGAATGCAGTGATTAAATATACATGATTAATCATGTCATCGCAGGGACTTGAGCAATAACTCCTTTGATGCAACAGACATTCCACCATGGTTCTCTTCATTACCGTCCTTAATGACACTGTACTTCTCTCACTTATCTCTTTCTGCTGAGAGGTTTTCGCAACGATACCACGAGCTTGATGTAGTAACCGAACTTGCAGGATTATGGACAACACACGAATTCAAGGGCAAATTCCCATTTCCATGTTTAGCATTCCGCAGTTGCAAACTATGTAAGTGAATTCTGGTCATTTTGATGTCTTATTTCATCTGAACGGCTCTAGTTTCTACATTCCTCAGTAATGATCTTGTGCAATAATTTTTTACTTACATCAGTTCGTTGAAGAACAATCGGGTCAACGGTACCTTGAATATTGGCTCAAATTATAGCAGCCAACTACAGCTGATTGATTTAAGAAACAACTTTGTTGATGCCTTCACTCTACGACCTGGTTACAGTATTCAAATCATGTAACAATGCACGTCCATTCGTTATATGAAGCAATGCGAAAATCAGGAGAACATTCACTCTCCCTTTAACGAGGTTTTTGTGTGCGTGTTTTAATTAATATACAGACTTTTAGGTAACCCAGTATGTGATGAAGGCGGAACCGAGACTTACTGCACCACCACTAGGCAGCCGAGCGCTCCATACTCAACACCGACAGAAAATTGTTTACCTTATAGCTGCAGCTGGGCTCAAATTTCAAGCCCAAAGTGTAAATGTGCATATCCATATTCAGGGGAAATGGTTTTTAGAGGTCCTTCCTTCTACGGCTTTGGAAACACATCACTTTATGAACTTCTCTACAAGAAACTGATGCTTACATTCGGGACTGAAGGTCTTCCGGTGGATTCAGTTTCTTTAAGTAATCCAACAAAGACTATAGATGACTACCTTATGTTGAATCTGCAAGTTTTTCCATCCAACCAAGAATATTTCAATAGAACAGGGATTTCCAGAATTGGATTTGCACTAAGTAATCAAACTTTCAAGCCACCACATGGATTTGGACCGTTTTATTTCACTGCCAACAAGTATGAATACTTTGCAGGTAAAATGGTGAACAACATTCAGAATTGTAAAATATGAGGAAAATTACAAAATTATGTTTTTATGTGGATTTTCTTTTCATCCTTCAGGATTGACCACGGGGTCGCATAACTCATCAAGCAATATAATTATCATTGCAGCAGCCGTCGGTGGCTCGGTCCTCTTTTTCCTATTACTTCTTGCAGGAATTTATGCTTTTTTCCAGAAGAGTAGGGCTGAAAAGGCAGCCAAAAAGAGTGATCCTTTTGGTATGTTTCAAATCATCTTGCCTTAATTTCTGCTACTTTTATATGTCCCAGAAGTGTGATCATCTTTTTCATCAATGCAGCATCCTGGGACCCGAATACAGACAGTGGTGGAGTCCCTCAGATCAAAGGAGCAAAATATTTCTCATTTGAAGAACTTAAGAAATGCACAAATAACTTCTCAGAAACCAATGATATAGGAACTGGTGGATATGGGAAGGTTAATTTTAGGACATTCCTCCCCCTAGTATAAATTATAATCATTTGGGAATCTTTTTTATTTGAAAATCATGCTCCGTCGAATCTTGTTTTCGGCATCATTTTAAATTTTAATTTTCATTCACTTCTCAGGTATATAGAGGAACTCTTCCTCATGGACAGTTGGTTGCTGTTAAAAGAGCTCGGCAAGGATCGATGCAAGGTGGTTTGGAGTTCAAAACGGAGATCGAGCTTCTCTCCAGGGTCCATCACAAGAATGTTGTGTCTCTCGTGGGATTTTGTTTCGAGCAAGGCGAACAGTTGCTAGTGTATGAATACATCTCAAACGGCTCGCTGAAGGAAAGTCTCTCAGGTACTTCTAAAGGAAAATAACTCTTGGTGTCACATCCCTAGTGGTTGTTGATTAATGCAACTCATTGCAGGGAAGACAGGGATCAGATTAGATTGGATGAGGAGACTTCGAATAGCTCTTGGAGCAGCACGCGGGTTGCAATATCTGCACGACCTCGCGAATCCACCCATCATACACAGGGATATCAAATCAAACAATATATTACTAGACGAACGAATGAATGCTAAAGTAGCAGATTTTGGTCTCTCTAAACCAATGAGTGATCCTGAAAAGGGTCACGTATCCACTCAAGTTAAAGGCACAATGGTTAGTAAACAAATCAATCTCTAGAACTCAAAAATGTCGCATAGATATATGTGAAAGATTACATATTTTGTTTCCAATCCTGTTCTTGTTCCAAAGTTCAATCATAAAAAGTTGTGTTCTTTCTGAAACCAGGGATACTTGGATCCTGAATATTACATGACACAACAATTGACGGAAAAGAGCGATGTATACAGCTTCGGGGTATTGCTACTAGAACTTGTAACTGCAAGAACTCCTATTGAGAAAGGTAAATACATTGTTCGGGAAGTGAAGCAAGGCAAGGACAAAACTAAGGACATGTACAACCTTCATGGCCTTCTCGACCCAATCATTGCTTTGAGCATGCCACCAAGAAGTCTCGAAATGTTTGTTGACCTGGCTTTGAGATGTGTTCACGAGGCAGGCGATAGCAGGCCGCCTATGAGCGAGGTGGTTAAAGAGATGGAGCATGTCATGGAAATATCAGGTTTGAATCCTAATATCGAATCCACATCGTCGTCAACGAGTTATGAAGGGACGAGCAGAGGCTATGATCATCCTTACAGCAATGAGAGTCTCTTCTCTTTCAGTGCCGGTAATCTCCCTTCGAAGTTGGAACCCAAGTAAGGCTGCTCTATGCTGTCAATGAACCTGTAAATTTTGTATTTGGATGATTCATAGTGATACATGCATGCAGCATCTTGCATGGCATGATGTGATGTAGATGTTAGAGGGGAAGAATGGTAGCTACTCATGTAAACATGCAGGAGACAAGAATTGAACATCTGTTATTAATATTGCAGCTTGTATGAGTGAACAAATGAACACTTGTTTGTTATCCTCTGTATTTTATAAATCTGAAACTAAATTCATGAAGTTAATAAACACAGTGGTGGTTGATAAAATGCTACCGTACTTCATTCACACATTTAAGAGTGTGTATTTCAACACACGAACAATTTAATAACAATATTAATGTTAACAGTGTTAATGAGACAAAACATGGGTGATTATTACATAAATTGACAAAACATGCATGGATGATTGTTACGTAACTAGGTAAGAACAATGTGTTGCACGTGAACAGTAAACAAATGTAACCAATTTATTTATGGTGATGTTACAAGTAGTTGTTATCAACTCATGTATCAAACTATCAATTCAGTTCAAAAAAAACTTATGCATCAATTATTATATTAAATAATAGGCTAATTACAATTGTCGCCTTTCAAAGCATTATATCAATTATTTTCGAAAACTTTGAAGACGGAGAAACTATATTAACTAAATTTGTTTGAATTAATTTTTTAACTTACTGTTAGTGTTAAAAAATAATAATAAAAATTCAATTTTCTGGATTAAAATATTTGTTTTATTTATTAAAAAAAACATGTATAATCAAACACGCAATACACTAAATAATCTATTCTTTTTTGTTTTTGGTTTTAAAATTATTCATTGCGTGGTAATAATATTTTGATATCATATTTATTTTTTAATATCTTGAAAGCTGAACTATATCCTTTTAAAACGGTTTAGCAATCGAGAAGTCTTCCTACTTATAAATGTTTTCCAAGGTAATGCGTCGTCTCTTGTTCTAACAATTAACATCATAATTTGATGCTGAGATAATAACTTGTACATCCTGTGAACAAAATTTATTTGATCATATCACCTCATATATTGTTCGGGTACCTTTGGAAGCCCATATTTTAATATTAAAAAACACCAGATTTGGATGTCCGTAGATTAATTAATTGAAACTTAAAATTTTATATTTTTATTGAGACAATGTTAATAGGAGTCGTGACAACCATGACTCTGTGCAACATTAAAGATGAACTACTACTACTACAAATATATGAGTTTTGAATTGCGAATAGCTTTGATTCTCCTTGTTTGTTTTATTTTGTCAAAGATCGCTTGGGGTATTATAGTAGTTGTTAGATAGTGATATAGTAATCTTAATTTTGGTCATGACATCTATATCAGATCAAATTAAAATCAAGAATGATATTCGGTCTGATGTTGAGAACATAACGTATCCCCAATATTATCAAACCACCTAGGTCACTTAACAAACCAGGTCAGACCAAGTTATTTGGACGTCTCCCAATCAGTCTTGGTAGTCGAAGACAAAGACAAATTGGGATAAAGACGTTACATTTCGTACTCGACAACATTCAAATTGTTCCACTATCTTTGGAAAGGATACGAGTAGTATCTGCAGAGATGTCGGATGTTTGATGATCCAATGCCCATCGGATATATTTTTGAACGTTGGACAAATCTTCTATAAATACCCGATGATGTACATCAACAAGGGCACGCACTTCGAGAATCTTAGTTCATTAGCTTTCTAAGCAGTCATATTTCAGATCAAATTTAAGTGTTGTCACAGTTGCTATACTAGATCAATTGGAGTGTTCAATCAAACAAGTGTTTGTAGCATTTACATTCATAAAATGTTCTGAATTTATAGTGTGTTGCTAGGAGTTCCTTTTAGGGGTTGATTGAATTTGATTTGTGCAAATCGTTATATAAATCAAATTCTTCTAGTGAAAATACTTCTAAAAACATAAGAATGAGTGACGTAGAAGTTTTACCTCCGAACATCCATAAAAAATCTTTTGTTCCTTGCTTTTACTTACTGCACTATTTACATTTTGTTTACCTTAAGCTATATAGTTCAATTTGTATGTAAGATTATTTTCGCTTGACCAGATCAGATCTTATGATTGACCAAAATTTTTACAATTAAGTTGGTAACTCCTCTTGATTGAAAACTGAGTATTGAAAAATATTTTTAAGTGTGTAATCACTCTCCCGCTCCCTGTCTACACACATTTCGATCCTAACAGATAGTCTTACTAAGATCAAATTAATTTGTTTCTATTGTAAGTTCTAATTATTTACATGACTATTTTCCTTCTTGCAATGATAATATGTTTAGCGTATGTAATTGTCCATCTCTTGTTTAGATAAAATATTCACGTCATTTCTTCGGATAGTTATTGCCAATATTTTTTCTATATAGTTTTCACATTCTGCTCAAATGTATTATCTTTTAAAAAATTTTCACAAATAAATTATATCTTCAATTTTTGAAAATAACTTTAATAGTCATCTAGCCTTATTAATTCAATTTTAAATTATTTTAGTGAAACAATATATCCTACACGTTAATATATTTTTATTACTTAAATTTTAATATTTTAGAACAAAAAAAAAATTTATTAAATAATTTTTAATAGTTAATTTTAATTGAAAATATTCCCCTTTAATTTTGACATTTTGGGAAATTTTTTCATTGAAAATATAAAAAAAAAGAGTGTAAATAAATTTTTTTAATATTATTTGAAAGTGAGTGTAAGTAACGTTCCAAAAATTTTAGAATAATGCATGTATTTTCTTTTTGTTTAATTGATGGTCGAACATAAACGGCTAAAACATGTAATTTATTTTCTTAAAAATACTGAACATAATTCGTCAACCCAAACGGCATAACCAAAAACTCATAATGCCCATATCGAGTTCTGAGAGCCGTTTTCTAAACATCTCCATCTTTCACCCTCAAATGATATTGGTAGCCTAATCTCAATTCAATCTTCGAGAACACCACTGTCTCTTGCAACTGATCGAACAAATCATCTATTGTAACACCCAGTATTTTTAGTACGTAAATTCGCATGCATAATTAGGGATTTTATTTATTTAGAATTTTAGATTATGGGTTAAATAATTATTTGAAATTATTTATGCATGTTTTAAGTTATTTTTAAGCATTTAACACATAATTAGTGATTTTCACGATTTATGAAAATTTACTTATTTTATCGCGTAGACAGGACCGTGGACGGACGAGATGACAACTTTCTTCCAAAATTATTTTTATGAGTTTTTTAAGAGCCCAAAAATATTATTTTGAGTTTATCTCCTCAAAATTATCAGTAATTAATTTTATATATTTTTAGGAGTCCGTTTTTATCCAAATTTAGCCAAAATATTGACTTTTAATTATCTTTAAAATTCCCTAAAATAAATATTTCGGGATTTTAATTAAATGTTAGTTAGAATTTTTAAAAGTTAGGATTATCTTATTTATGTTATTATCTCCCTATATTAGTTATTAAAATCCTATCTACCCAAATTAAATCCTAAGTCTACCCCAAAACTCACGCTCAATCCCTTTCTCTTCAACCTAGCGGCCTTCTCCACTCTTCTCCTTCCCCATTCAACGACCAAAAAGCCTCAAGGACTCCATTGTTGATCGATTTTTCAAGCTCCAAGGTGGTTGATCATCGCCCCGTCGTCCCGGAATCGTCATCTACGCCTTCTTCTTTTCATTCTACGGTGTAAGGCATGTTTCCTTCCTTTATTTCGCACCTTTTCAGTAAGTATATTTGTATGTGTGTTTGCATCAGGAGAATTTTCGATCAAAGTCTTGCACAAACATGGATTGAATTTTCGAACTTTTGTTTGTAAGCGCATGGTTTGCTTGGGTTTTTTTTTTTCATCATCTCACGTTTTTATTTTAGCATGGGCGTGTATGGCTGCTAGGCCAAGATTCATGGATGTCCTAGGGTCCCTAAACTTGGGCTAGTCGATCGGTTAAGGTTGGAGAAGGGCTGGAATGAAACAAATCGAATTCTGTCATGGGTGGCTCGCGCAGGTTCTGGGGCTGTGGGAGAATGCTTCGTTCTCCCTCCTCCGGGCATGGTTTTGGGTAAGGTTTGTTGCATTGGAAACCCCTAGATGTTGGCTAAGTTTTTCAAGTGGTTTCACGATTTTTGGTGGTTGAAGCGAGTGGCACGATCGAAAACGCTGCCACTGCTCCTACCTGCGCGCGAATAGAGAATAGCCATGGTGTAGAGCTTCATGTGAGGGCTGTAGGTAACGGTTTGGGCTGGTTCTTACCTTGTTGGAAACATCTTGAGGTGGGCTAGGTGTATGGGGTAGTGCTCCGGCCAGGGGCGGCCGGAGCACGGTGGCAACAGCCATGGAAGGCTGCTGCGCGCAAGACCGAACAGAATTGGGAAAAGGAAGTAAGGGTTCGGGTTTATGGTTTTTAAGTTGGGTCCGGGTCGGGTCTTGAGTCCGGGTCGGGTCCAATAAGTCATGGGTCATGTCTAGTGGGTCCGGGTTAAGTTAGTCGGGCTCGGGTATTTTTATTTTTAAGTTATTATTTAGTTTAAGTGTTTAATTGGGCTTAATTAAGTAATTAAATTAAGCGGGCTACCCAGAAATATTTTATTGGGCTTGAATAAATTAATTGGGCTTAGAAATGTATTTTTGGGCTTAAGTTTGTTAATGGGCCAGTCTCAGTGTTAATGGGCCAGAATTTAAGAAAATGGGCTTGAGTGTTAGGGCCAGCAGTTCAGCACAAACCATGAGAAATTGCATGTGTCCTAAATATATATTTAATTATTTTATGCATGAATGTTTTTTAGTATTTATATGTTAGTATAAAAATTAAATTAAATATATATGAAGGACACACATTTTATTTAAGTACATGCATTCATGAAATAATTTTATGGCATGATTTAATGTTTAAGGTTGAGCTAGAAAATAATTTTTATGTTGGAAGTTGAAGTAGTGTGACAATTTAAGGGGGACAAGTCCCCACATGTTAAGGGTAGTTTACTACCAGTAAGAGGTGATTCGTCACCGCCGCGTACGTTGGTTTTAAGAGACTGATCAGTCGAACCTTTTAAGTTTAAGGTTACACTACGGATATGACCATGCGATGTTAGAAAAATGATATGCTCAACAATGTTATGTATGTATTATATGATTATATTTAAGTTCAAGTTTAAGTAAGATTTTAAGTCATAATTCATGATTTTTTTAAGCATGTTCATTCATGTATTCGTTATGTATTAGTATTCCAGTGATTTAAATTATTTTAAACCCTTGTTATGTTAGCATGTTGGGCCTCTAGGCTCACTACACTCACCTCAAGATGACACACTTGGTCTGATGAATCCCTTGTCTAATTGTTCCTGCAACTGGTCCTTCAGCTCCTTCATCTCAGTCGGTGCTAACCTTTATGACACCTTAGAAACTGGCGTGATACAAGGTACCAAATCAATCCCAAACTCCACTTCTCTGGATGGAGGAAATCCCACAACATCATCAGGGAACACCTATGTAAAGTCTCTCACCACTGCTACTTCCTCCAATTTTGGTCGAGACAACTCCTGATCCCCAGAGATCCTTTCTAAATAACCCAAACATCCTCTGCTCAATAATTGTCATGCTTTACATGCAGGAATCACATGAGGCAAACTCAGCCTTGGTGTAGCATAGAACACAAACCATTCCCCGTTCCGTGATTTAAAAGAAATCTTTCATTGCTTATAGTCTATGGTAGCCTCATGCTAAGAAAATCAATCCATCCCAAAGATTACATCGCAGTTTGCCATACCCAACAACAAAATCTATATACAACTCATGATCCTTCAGAAGAATATTGCAATTCTTCAGTATATTGTCATTGTTCATTTCCTCCCCTGAAGGCAAAACACCTTATAACCCGAAACCAACCTATCTGGTACAAACCCTACTTAGCAACAAAACTTGCAGATATGAAAGAATGTGTAGCACTCGAATCAATCAGAACATAAGCAGGAAAACCGGGAATATTATTCATACCTGTGACAATCGCAGAGTCTGTATCCACCTGTTCCTATTTCATTGCAAAAACTCATCCCTTAACTGGCTCCTTGGATTGGTTACAATCCTTCACGAAATGTCTCGGCTGCTTGCAGAGAAAGCAGACACCCGATCCCATCATACACTGGCTTGGGTGAAACCTTCTTTACTTTTGACACGTAGCTCTGTTGCCGATCTTAGGGGCATTTTCGGCTGGTGGTCGTGGCCCTTGAGGCTTAGACTGAATTTCCAATTGTTGTTGCTGCTGCTGTTGTGGCCTCCCTTGGGATGGAACATGATACGGTCTCTTCATGTTAGGCCCGTGCTGGTCACGACCCTACTAGCTAGCCCTCTTGCTCTGTGCCTCCTTAATAATGTCATTTTTATCCTTCTTCGCTAGCATCGCTTGATTCATAGCCTCTCTATAAGTGGCAGCCCCACTCAATCAGACATCACAACGGTTGCTGGATTTAGCCCCTCCATGAAGTGCTTCAACTCTTCTTTTGGTTTCTCCAAAATCAAGGGCACAAAGTACCGTCCCCTCTCAAATTTTTTGAAATACTCGGCAATACTCATGCTTCCCTGACGAAGCTCCAAGAACTCTTGTAACGCCCCAAAATTATCTTAATTGAGCTTATTTGAGTTAATCGGATATTACAGAGTTCAAGAGCCGACTTGATTTTGATCAGGGCCAATTTTGCAAATTTAGGAAATTTCAGGGACTAAAGTGCAAATTTGGGATTTTATATATTATCTACACTTGGTTTGACTTTCTTCACTTCCCATCATCTTCTTCCCAACGCCCTCCATCGTTAACGCCCCAAAGCCATTTAAAGCTTTCAGATTTCAGTTTACGGTCGATCCGTCCGTTGGAATTTATTTCTGAAGGCAGTTTAGCGATCACAGCAGCGAGAGCTTTGTTATATCGTAAGTTTTTCTTCGATCAGCTAGACTTCTATTTTCGGATGTTGTTAGAATCGATTGAGTTTCGGTTATGTTGTTCTTAAACGAGTTCATATAGTTTATTCTCATTCGGTTTTGAAATAGAGCGACATTCGGAATTGTTATGATTTTTGGAAGATTATTTCAAAAATTGAGTTTTGAGATTTGAATGGTTTGAGTTGTTTTTTTTGTTTTAGCATTGAATTGAGTTGTTTGAGATACTGTACTACTGTCTGTGTTTCCGGTTTGATCAGTGTATAACCGTTATGCCGCCGGCTTGAGTTTTTGGGATTTTGAACCGTTTTTTAGTTGTAGAACTTTGCTATTGAGTTTTGATCGTCGTTGTTGACTTTCCTTGCCTCCGTACAGATTTTTTTGGATTTTTTTGAGCCCAGAGTTATCAGCAGTCGATCGTCGAAGAGTTGGACAAAGAGCGGTAAAGAGTTTACCTTGAGAGTTTTTGTTGTTTAGGTTGTATAGATTTTGATATAACCTCTTTTGTAGCATATCCAGAGTTGGAGCTACTTGCATTGAAAGGTACAAGCAGTCATCGTTTAGCAAGATTGCATACTCGAGACAGTTGGTTCTTGAGTTTTCCCTTAAAATCACATTCTTGCATCAATACTTGTTCTAGCATGTGAAACTTGTATTTTGTTGTTGATTGAGCTTTTGTTATATGGCTTAATTTTTATGTTTTCCTTATGCATTCATCTTGAGCCAAACCATAGATTTCAGCGGGCAGAACGAACCTTTTTATTTAGACGTTTTGGGGGCTATGTTGTGAGTGGTCTGGGTTGTAGAAGTTCACCTAGTGTCAGCATACTCCTCATAGTCGCACCAAAGTCTAGGGGATTAGGATACGTGGCACCACCTCGATTGGGAGAGTCGGTGAGTCGTTACGTGATAACATTCTCGGGATCCCAAAAGCATAGCAGCAATCCCTTGTTTATCAGAGTTGATATCCCGATTTTAAAGACATGCATTTCATTACATTGATATTGAATATGTTGTTGTCTTGAAAGCATGTTTGTTGTTATATTACTTGTTATTGCATTTTATGTTGCTTTTACTGGGAATATCATTCTCACCGAAGTTATCCGGCTATTTCTTTGTTTTGTATGTGTACTTGGCAACATGTGGGGCAGGATCAAGTCAGCGAATACCTGGTTAGCATCAAGAGTGAGAGATAGAAGTGGGACTCGGTTTAGAAGTCGAATCAGCATGTCAATCTAGTTTATGATTTGAAGCATGTTAGAACTCGAACTTGTTGTTGTTTGTAGTTTCTATTATTCGAATATTATGGATTGAATGTCATCGTTGCATGTACTATAAACCTTGTTATGCATCTTGATGTATTGGACTTGAGCATTTGGCAAGTTTTCTGCTGTTTATTTATCTCTGTTCTGTCACCGCTCGATCGGTAAGATTTAACCGATCGAGCGATGACATTTGTGCCAAGTTTCTATTTTGCATTTGAGTGGCCCGCTCGATCGGTCGAATCTTACAGATCGAGCGGAGCTGGTGTTCTTCGGGCAGTAACTTTAGCATTTGTTGCTCGCTCGATCGGTTGGATCTTACCAACCGAGCGAGACCTTACCTAAAAAAAATTATTGCTTTTAACCTTGGATTATTGTATGCTTAATTATTGTTTAATCCGAGATTAGTTGTTTAGAATCGAGGTCTCACAACTCTGCTGGACCCTTAGTTTTGGTGATCACAAATCCAGGTAAAAGTGCTTGAACTGCTCAACAGGATCTTCGAACTGCTCAGAAAACTATTCGGACTGCTCTAAGTACGAAATGCTCAAAGTTCGAGCTGCTCAAAGTTTGAGCTGCTCAAAGTTTGAACTGATTATTTGAATTACTCAAAACATTAAATATTTCTCGTCAGCTCAAGAAGACACTTCGAAGATTTTCAAGAGAGAATTTATTGAACTAAATTAATAAGCCGCAAGGTTTAAATATCACTCCTCTTGGATCTCGTCTCGCATTTATGAAGACTCTCGGAAATATAAAAAATATAGTTCAGAGAGAGATTTAAGTCATCTAGAAGAATGTTGCAAACGATGAATTTAAATACCAGAGAGAAGCTTCAGTAAAGAAGTTGGTGAAGATTGATGAAACTTAAAATTTGTAATTATTTATATGTTAAAAGTTGTGTTTTAAAATTAAAGTTTCATTAAAATTATGAAGTTGTATTATTTTAGTGTTATGTGCTTATATTTAAATGTTTTACGAAAAATGTTGTATTTTATGGTTTGCGCAGGTTTGGTAAAAATAAAATTACTCAGGCTACAGAGGTCATAATAGAGTAGTCTCAAATCATGTAGAATCACAAAAGAGGCATTTTCAACTTTGTAGAAGACAAGAAATTCCAAAAACCTCATTAAGATGATCAAAATAATCAAACATCAAAATGGAGACAGATTTACTTTTACTATGACCAGCTTAGAGTAAAAATATCATAACTATTTCACCTTTACCCAAAAGAGGTGAATCATATGTTCAAACATATCTACACAGAATTTCCTACATGTTCTATGCTGAATAGAAAGGCTGAATCGGTGGTTTAAGGCATCAAACATTCCAATTAAAGTTGGGTCAAGGTATTGACATTCAAGGAGACAAGCACCCATCAACTTTACTATTCCACATTTAATGAGCCTTGGACTCTTACTCTCATTTGACCTATAAATAGATGTGTTGTATAAGCTTTGAAGTGTGCAAAAGTGTAGAGAAATTCCTCACTTGTAAAATAAATGTTGTGTGTGTAAGAATAAAAATTTGAATGTACATATTTCTCCAAGTTTAAGTATGAAATTTCTTTTATCCTTACTCTTGAGTCTTATGTTCATGGCAAGCTAAATCCTTATATGTCAAGGTGAAAAGGTTTCATTGTTGGTCAAGTAAGATTGTTTATATTTTGTATATTCTTCCCTTTCTATTTTTATTTTGTTTTACTAATTGATCTTTATTTGTAGGTATAATTTGGATGATTTATTGTTATCTATTTACATCAAATACTTGGTACCTTAAATGTGGTCACCTTGATTTGTTGTCTAATATGATACAATAAATACTACAATAATTATATACTATAAATATATGTATCAATTTGTAATAAAGTCATATATATTATTTAGACAATAGCGTGGCTCTGCCGATTGTTCTAAATAATATATTGTGATTTGAACTAACATTTACTTTTATGTAAATTTATATTTATGCATTTATATATATTATGGGTACCATGTATTAAATATCGGTTAATTTGATATTAATATAGTGGAAACTATATTATATGATATACTTGTTTAAATATTTAATTTTTCTTTTATGTTTATATTTATGCATCTATATATATATTATGGGTACCATGTATTAAATATCGGTTAATTGATATTAATGTAGTGAAAACTATATTATATGATATACTTGTTTAAATATTTAATTGTTCTTTTATGTTTATTCTTATTTTAGTTTCTGTTATTTATTTTTGTTAAGCAATCTTAAATAAACCAACAATGAACCTTTGAAACTTTGACAATTTTATTATTTGTGTATTTGAAGTTTTATAATAATATTTCCATCTATAATATATCATTGCTAAAATTAAACTTACAGCATCCTCTCCGTGGATCGATCTCGTACTCTCGAGTATATTACTTGCAGACAACCTACACTTGAATGAATTACAATTTAAGTTGTAGCAAGTTTTTGGCGCCGTTGCCGGAGAGGTATAAATTAAGTTTATTTTTTGTTATTTATGTAAATAGTATGTTGTTTTTAATTGTATGATTGTTTAGAGTCGTAAACAAAGTGGTAGACTTGTTCGAGTATCTGAAAATATTTTAAACATGGCGGATAATTCTAATAATCAAGATGATAATAATAATAATTTTTATTATTATTATTATTATTATTATTATTATTATTATTATTATAATAATAATAATGAAGAACATGAACAACCAAGAACACTTAGGCACCATATGAATTCAATAAGAACTAGTACACTATCTTGTTTAGTTTTTCCTCTTGACGCATCTAATTTCAATTTTAAACCTCAAATTATTCAACTTTTACCAAATTTTCATGGCTTAGATTCTGAAAATCCATATTTTCATTTAAGAGAATTTGAGGAGGTTTGCAACACTTATAATGATCAAAATTGTAGCATGGATATTGTTCGATTAAAGCTTTTTTCTTTTTCCTTAAAAGATAAAGCTAAAACATGGTTGCAAAATTTGAGATCAAGTTCAATAAGATCATGGGAAGAAATGCAACAACAATTTCTAAAAAAGTTTTTTCTTTCCCATAAAAGAAACTCTTTTAAAAGACAAATTACAACTTTTTCTCAAAAACTAGGGGAAACATTTTATCAATGTTGGGATAGATATAAAGAGTTACTTAATACATGTCCACATCATGGTTTTGAAATATGACGGATAGTTTCTCACTTTTATGAAGGTTTAATACCTAAAGATAGGAAAATGATAGAATTCATGTGTAATGGAACTTTTGAAGATAAAAACCCAAATGATGCTATGGAATATTTGGAGTCATTAGCAGAAATGCTCAAAATTGGGATAATATAGGCTCAATTGAACCACCAAGTAAAATCAATAATTCAACAAATGGGGCTGGTATTTATCATCTTAAAGATGATGTAGATATTCAAGCTAAACTTGCATCTTTAGCAAGAAAAATCGAGTCATTAGAAATAAAAAAGAGCGATCAATTAAAAAGTGTTCAAAAAATTCTTTTTCATATATGTGATACACATGATCATCTCACAAAAAATTGTCCAAATTTTCCTTCATTTAAA
This sequence comes from Henckelia pumila, assembly GCF_033568475.1. Taxonomy (NCBI): domain Eukaryota; kingdom Viridiplantae; phylum Streptophyta; class Magnoliopsida; order Lamiales; family Gesneriaceae; genus Henckelia; species Henckelia pumila. The sequence continues at coordinate 127,066,987 of NC_133122.1, read as the reverse complement.
AAATGTCTCCATGAACAAGCCAATTATGTTAACAATTTTAAAAAACCAACATTAGATCCTTTTTCACAAACATATAATCCTGGTTGGAGAAATCATCCTAATTTTAGTTCGAGGAACAATAATAATGCACAACATTCACAACAACATTTTCAAAATAACCAAAATCATCAAGGTTATGCTCTTTATATCCCACCTCCAAGAAAATATTTTGAGATGAAATTCATGCTTACATTCAAAAGCAAGAGTCTATCAATATTCAAAACATTCAATCTATGAATGATTTGAAAGAAACTCTTGCAAAATTTGCATCTGCACTTAATATTCATGAAAAAAAAAAATTACATCTCAACCACAACCTAATCCTAAAAATAAAGATAAATTTGATCAAGTAAAAGCTGTTATTACTCTTAGAAGTGGTAAAATAGTTAATGATACTTATAGTGATGAAAACAAAGATCAATTAAACTCAAAGATTAAGGATTTAAATCTTGATACTTTTGAGAAAGATGATGCTTTGAGTCCTAAAATTAAGAAAGTTGATGATAAATTATCTGAAGTAATATGTGAGTCAAATAAACATCTTCCTCTTCCTCATGCATTAGTAAATAATAAAAAACAAAAAAATTATTCGGATATTTATGAAGTTTTTAAACAAGTAAAAATAAATATTCCATTATTAGATGCTATTAAACAAGTGCCTTCTTATGCAAAGTATTTAAAAGATTTATGTACTGTGAAAATACAATTCATGTAAAGAAGAAAGCATTTTTAACTGAGCAGGTAAGTTCTATAATTCAAAATAATTTTACTTTGAAATATAAAGATCCTGGTTGTCCAACAATTTCATGTATTATTGAAAAAAATAAAATTAAAAAAGCTTTGTTAGATTTGGGAGCAAATGTGAATTTACTTTCTTATTCAGTTTATGAAAAACATAACTTGGGAGATTTAAAACCTACATCTGTTACTCTTTTACTAGCCGATAGGTCAATTAACATACCTAGAGGTATCGTAGAATATGTGTTAGTTCAAGTCGATAAATTCATATATCCTATGGATTTTATTGTCTTGGATACACAATCAATAGAAGTGCATAATGAAATTCCAGTAATATTAGGACGTTCATTTATCGCAACTTCAAATGCTTTAATTAATTGTCGAAATGAAATAATGAAATTGTCTTTTGAAAATATGACTTTAAAACTTAATATGTTCAATTTAAGTAAACAATCAAGTATCAATGAAGATGAAGATGATAATGCAATAGAAAATATCATGGAAGAATGTATACAAGAATAAAACTTAAATCAACAATCTAATGTTTGTTTGGTGAAAAATTTTGATTCGGAAAATATTTTTGAATCAAAATTATTTGAAAAAAATAGTCAACTTGAAGAAGAAAAAAAATATAGTAGCCGATCATTTATCAAGAATAATTTATGAATCATCTCAAAACGAATTACCAATAAATGAAAAAATTTCGGATGATCAACTATTTTATGCTACTACTATGCCTTGGTTTGCTAATATTGTAAATTTTCTTGTGACAAATAAAATTCCTTCTCATTGGAGTTCACAAGATAAAAATAAATTCTTGAAAGAGGTCAAAAAATTTTATTGGGATTATCCTTATTTGTTTAAGTATTGTCCTGATCAAATTTTTTGATGATGCATACCCGACAATGAAGTAAGTAGTGTCATTAAATTTTGTCATTCTGAGGCATGTGGAGGTCATTTTTCGTCAAAGAAAACAACTGCAAAAATCTTTCAATGTGGATTTTATTGGCCTTCTTTATTCAAAGATACGCATTCATTTTGCAAATCTTGTGAAAATTGTCAAAAAATGGGTTCAGTTTCAAAACGAAACATGATGCTTTTAAATCCAATCATGATTATTGAAATATTTGATAGTTGGAAAATAGATTTTATGGGTCCATTTCCATTATCATTTGGATTTACTTATATTTTAGTGGTTGTCGATTATGTTTCAAAATGGATTGAAACAATTGCATGTAGAACTAATGATCATAAAGTTGTGATAAAATTTTTGAAAGAAAATATTTTTAGTCGATTTGGAATACCTAGAGCTATAATCAGTTATGGGGGAAGTCATTTTATAAATAAATTATTTTCTTCGTTGTTAAGAAAATATGGTATTACACATAAAGCTTTTACTCCATATCACCCTCAAACGAATGGTCAGGTTGAACTTGCAAATAAAGAAATAAAACAAATTTTGGAAAAAAACGGTCAATCCAAATCGAAAAGATTGGTCTTTAAGATTAAGTGATGCATTATGGACATATAGAACTGCATTTAAAACATCATTGGGGATGTCACCATATAGATTAGTTTTTGGAAAGCATTGTCATCAACCTGTTGAAATTGAACATAAGATTATTGGGCAATTAAAGAGTTTAATACTAATTTAGATAATGCATCTAAATTAAGAAAATTGCAATTAAATGAACTAGAAGAATTAATAAATGATGCATATGAAAATGCAAAGATTTATAAAGATAAAACAAAAGTCTTTCATGATAAAAATATTATGAGAAAATCTTTTGAAATCGGACAAAAAGTTTTACTTTATAATTCTCGCTTGCATTTGTTTTCAGGAAAACATAGATCATGATGGTCTGGACCATTTATTTTTAAATTTGTCTATCCTAATGGTGCTGTTGATGTTGAAAATCCTAAAAATAATAATGTATTTAAAGTTAATGGGCAAAGACTTAAACCGATTATAGAAAATGAAATTCTTAATGATGAGTTTATGCCTTTATATTATCCAAATTAATTGTTTCTTATATTTTCATTTTATTTTTGTAGAATTGAGTTCACTTCCCGGTTAAGTGGCGGATACGGTACTCCGTGACTTCTTTTAGTCGGTTTTATTTCAATTTCCTAAAATAATTGAAAAAAAAATTCTTTATTTTCAAAATGAATGAAGCTATCAAAGAACATGGTAAATATTTTCCATCTGTTTCTAAAAAAGTTCTGAGAATGATTTATGAAGGCAGATGTGAAAGATTGAGAATGCTTAAGCAAAAAGGAATTCCGGAGAATATTCGTCTTATAATTGAAGCCAAGGTTCGATTAGGTGGTGAAGTTTCAAAATTCTTGTTCGAGATATTTCTGGACTAGGAAAAAGCATCTATGCGAAGAAAAGGAGGGCCAAGAGGTTAGATGTTTGTCATAAATGTGCCAGATGCACTTATGATAGACGATGCAGATCTTTGGGATATGTTTCCACAAATAGAGAAGATAAAATTGATTTCATTAAGAATGGGCTGAGTAAAGAGTCATTAGATGATATCTCATTGACTCTTGAGACGCATTCTAGTGGAGATGTGCAAGGTCAACTTCTCCATTTAGGAAACTATTCCAAGCGCAGTGTCATGATAATGGTCTTGGAAATCTGACTAAAAAAGACCCTATTTGCCAACTTATAAGACAATTGGATGGTAAGTCAACCCTCAACTCATAAATATTGAATCCCTTTCTGGACGTAAACTAGAGGAACACTGTGAGCCATAATCACATCACTGTTTATACGCATGCATGCTATTATTATATATTATTATTTTTACTGTTTTCATCATTCTGTTCACACCTGTATTACTATTTCTGTCGTATTTCTTGTTTCCCTTATAAAAATCCCTCAATTGTCTCTATATTTTTGTAGAAAAGAAAAAAAACATAGCAGGATATTCTTCACAAAAATTGAAAAATATTTGTGTCTTTTGTTGTTCTAATACTGGAAAGAATGAAATATATGTTGATGCAGCAATTAATCTTGGAAAAAAGTTAGCAGAGAAAAAAATTCACTTGGTATACGAAGGAGGCAATATTGGGTTAATGTGATCTATTTCAACAGCAGCTCATATTGGAGGTATTCAGGTTTTGGGTATTATTCCTACAGCTTTAGTTGAAGGAAATATTACAGGTGTTACGGTTGAGAAAGAGTTGAAAGTTTCATCAATGTACGAGAGAATAACTAAAATGATAGATAATTATGATGCTTTTATTGCCTTACCAGGTGGCTTTGATACTTTAGAAGAAATTTTTCATGTTATTTCTTGGGCACGACTTAATATCCATAATAAACATGTTGGCTTATTGAATATCAATAACTATTATGATGATTTGTTGACTTTTCTTAATGTAGCTGTAGAACAAAATTTCATTTCAGAAAATTCACGAAGGATGCTCATATCTGCTTCGAATAAAGACCAATTAATTGATGATCTCCAAGATTTTGTTCATCAACCTGATTCGGCTATAACAAATATCAATTGGTCTCAACCAACTAATTAGAAAAGAAAACTGGATCATTGATTCAACATGTCACGAAATGGTTTGTGTTTGTTCCTCATCTTCAATAAATTCCAGATGATATCTCTTTCATCATGTACTCTTTACTTTTCTTAAAAAATTAAAAAAACAATGTCATATTCAGGTTTGGGGGAGGATTTATCTTTTAAAAAAAATTTAAAATTTTAAAAATGTAAAAAAAATTCTATAATAATATTTATTTTTTCTTTTTCAATGGCAGAGTAAGGAGTCAAAAAATCCTGACATACATTAGTTTTTATTTATCATATTATCACAATAGATTAGATTTTTATATTCCGTATATATTTAAATTGCAAACTACTAATAAAATGAAGTCTTTTTGTATAGATGTTTATTTATTCTTCTTTTTATCAATTTAATAGAAAATATATAATTGATGGGATATAAGTTATAAATAATATATAATTGTGTGTTTTCAAATAACATATTTTCTAAAACTTTTATGAGTATATAGTTAAACTGATATTGATTGAATGAATAATAACATGTATAATTGAAGGAATAAATTTGTAAAAGTGCAATCTATGCTCACATAAATTTTGTGAGTGAGAGGTGAGAATTGAGAAAAAAACTTATAAGATTTTATTGATTATTAAAAAATGGTTGATTACTAGATTAAATCCATTTAAAAAAAATTGTGCAAATAAAAATTGGCTGCAAAGTTGTTTGAAGTTTGATTGTAAAGATGTAGAATATTAATATCTCTACCATAATTATCAATGTAATAGATTTACCTTATAAAAAAATAAACAAATAAATAAACTTTGAAAAAAAATGTTACTTTTTCAAAGTTTATTGGAGGTATTTGGTTATGTAAAATTTTTTTTGCAGCCAACCAAAAAAAAAGGAAAAAATAAAAAAAATAGAAAAACAAAAAAAACAAAATGGGTGTACTCTTTGTAAATTATCCTATCTTATTTTCAATATTAGGTTATTTGATTTTCTGCTTTACTAGCCATTTTCAATGAGTGTATAATTTTCTTCCAACTTCATGAGTGAAAAACAGCTATATATGAAATATCATAACCCGAGAGAATATGGAGTTGAGATTTTTACATTAATATTCCTGATGATATACATGTTATGAAAATGATTTCTATTATCATTTTAATTATATTATTCTCAAAGTTTTAAGAAAATATTTATATAAAAAATTATATATATTTAATATTTTGATATTGTGTGAAATATATATGTATAACCCATCCAATTATATATTAATATATTAGTTGATAAAAATATTTAAAAATAAACATATAATCACCTTATAAGTGTGTTTTAAAATTTCAAAGTTTGTAAATTTGAATATCTATATTAAGGAATAAAAATCTAAATTGTGATTTTATGATATTTTATTACTAAGGGACTAGTAATTAGCTTGTTTGGGGTTGTAATGAAACTTAAAATTTGTAATTATTTATATGTTAAAAGTTGTGTTTTAAAATTAAAGTTTCATTAAAATTATGAAGTTGTATTATTTTAGTTTTATCTGCTTATATTTAAATGTTTTACTAAAAATGTTGTATTTTATGGTTTGCGCAGGTTTGGTAAAAATACAATTACTCAAGCCACATAAGTCATAATGGAGTAGTCTCAAATCCTGTAGAATCACAAAAGTGGCATCTTCAACTTTGTAGAAGACAAGAAACTCCAAAAACCTCATTAAGATAATCAAAATAATCAAACATCAAAATGGAGACAGATTTACTTTTACTATGACCAGCTTAGAGTAAAAATATCTTAACTATTTTACCTTTTACCCTAAAGAGGTGAATAATATATCCAAACACATCTCCACAAAATTTTCTACGTGTTCTATGTTGAATGGAAAGGTTGAATCGGTGGTATAAGACATCAAACATACCAATTAAAATTGGGTCATGGTATTGACATTCAAGGAGACAAGCACCCACCAACTTTACTATTCCACATTTAATGAGCTCTGGACTCTTATTCTCATTTGGCCTATAAATAGATATGTTGTATAAGTTTTGAAGTGTGCAAAAGTGTAGAGAAATTTCTCACTTGTAAAATAAATATTGTGTGTGTAAGAATAAGAGTTTGAATGTGCATATTTCTCCAAGTTTAAGTATGAAATTTCTTTTATCCTTACTCTTGAGTCTTATGTTCATGGCAAGCTAAATCCTTATATGTCAAGGTGAAAAGGTTTCATTGTTGGTCAAGTAACATTGTTTATATTTTGTATATTCTTCCCTTTTCTATTTTTATTTTGTTTTACTAATTGATCTTTATTTGTAGGTATAATTTGGATGATTTATTGTTATCTATTTACATCAAATACTTGGTACCTTAAATGTGGTTACCTCGATTTGTTGTCTAATATGATACAATAAATATTACAATAATTATATAATATAAATATATGTATCAATTTGTAATAAAGTCATATATATTATTTAGACAATAGCGTGGCTCTGCCGGTTGTTCTAAATAATATATTGTGATTTGAATTAACATTTACTTTCTCGCAACTAACATTTATTTTTTCGTAACTAAAATTTATATTTTCGCAACTAACATTTAATTTTCGCAACAAACATAAAAAATCATATATTTTATTTAGACAATAGCGTGGCTCTGCCGGTTGTTGTAAATAATATATTGTGATTTGATCTAACATTTACTTTTATGTCAATTTATATTTATGCATTTATATATATTATGGGTACCATGTTTTAAATATCGGTTAATCTGATATTAATATAGTGGGAACTATATTATATGATATACTTGTTTAAATATTTAATTTTTCTTTTATGTTTATATATATTTTAGTTTCTTTTATTTATTTTTGTTAAGTAATGTTAAATAAAGCAACAATGAATCTTTGAAGCCTTGAAAATTTTATAATTTGTGTATTTGAAGTTTTATAATAATATTTCCATCTATAATATATCATTGCAAAAATTAAACTTACAGCATCCTCTCCGTGGATCGATCTCGTACTCACGAGCATATTACTTACAGACAACCTAAACTTGGGTGAATTACAATTTAAGTTTTAGTAAAGAACACAAAAAAAATATAAGAAAGCTATCTCTCCGACCATTTTGATTTTACAGATCTTGCTTGCACACAAAGACCACATATTCAAGCTACTTGTTAGATCATCTAAAAGATCATCAAGGGCATCAAGACAACTCTCAAACTGCTCATTACTTGAAGTGTTGAAGCAGATTTGCTCAATAGTTTGAATCTACAGATTCATTCAACCAGGATTTGTTTCACGTGTTGCTGATTAAGACTTAGTGTCTTATTTGTGTTTAGTGATCTTAGAAAAAATTCTTTTAATGAAATTTGTTCAAAATTACACAAGAAATAGCTAAGGAAGGAAAAGAACCAGCAAATATTGGAGATGAATGCTTTAAAAATTGTTGAGAGTTTTGAGAAAATTTAAAACTGCTTTAGGATGTCGATTACTGATAGTAAGGGTATTAGTACAACTTAGTGTTCTATTTGTGTTTAGTGACCACTTATTTGTTTTCAACCAGCAAATTACACAAGGGTTTAGTGATCTTAAAAAAATCTTTAATGAATCGACGATAAAACCCCGCATGACCTAAAAACTTCGAATGCCCTTGATATTTTTCGGTGGTGAAAGCTTCTCAATTGCAACAACTTTAACTCGATCCACCTCTAATCCCTTTGAGGACACTCTATGTCCTAGAACAATGCCTTCTTGGACCATGAAGTGACACTTCTCCTAGTTAAGAACTAAATTCTTCTCTTGACATCTCTGCAACACAAGGGAAAGGTTGTAAACAATGATCAAAGGAGGAGCCAAATACCGAAAAGTCCATAAAAACTTCCATAATTTCATCCACCATATCTATAAAAATAGCCATCATAAACCGCTAAAAAATAGTCGGTGCATTGCAAAGACCAAATGGAATCCTTATGAAAGCAAACGTGCCATAAGGACGCGTAAAAATGGTCTTTTCCTGATTTTCTATTGCTATATCAATTTGGTTATAACCTGAATAACCATCTAAAAAACAGTAATAACAGTAGCCAGCAAGTCTATCAAGCATCTGATCAATGAAAGGAAGTGGAAAATGATCCTTACGAGTAGCCTTATTCAACTTCCTATAATCTATACAGACTCGCCAACCAGTTACTGTGCATGTTGAAATTAACTCATTATTTTCATTCTTGACCATAGTAATCCTACCTTTCTTAGGCACAAATTGGACCAGGAAAACCCAACTACTATCAGAAATAGCATAAATCACACGAGCATTCAACAATTTCAAAACTTCATTTTTAAAGGCCTCTTTCATGGCGGGATTCAACCGCCTATGATGATTCACACAAGGAGTATAAAATTCCTCCATCAAAATTTTATGCATGCATATAGTTGGACTAATACCCTTAATATCAGTAATCGACTATCCTAAAGTAGTTTTAAATTTTCTCAAAACTCTCAACAATTTATCTTTTTTAGCCACAGTGAGATGAGAAGAAATAATTACCGGACAAGTCGACTTTTCACCTAGGAATGCATAGCATAAGTGTGCTGGTAATTCCTTGAGATCATGAGTTTCTACGGTTACCTCATTTACATTATTTTCCAGCACTTAATTTTCCTTAGAACTCACCACCTTTTCTACTAGAGCACCATCAAGAAACGCTTCTTGTTCACAAAGCTCCAATCCTCTTCTTTTTCAGCTTCCTTGTCCGCAACAAAGCACCTCTCCAATGGGTCATTAATTTTTGCACATAATAAAGGATTATAAGAATCAATAACTTCAATGCTTTTACAAGTACTTACCTCGCTTGGCCCTCTCATGGCATAGTAGACGTTAAAAATTACACCTTCTCCATCAGCTCTAAGGGTGAGCTCTCTTTTATGGACATCTATCAAGGCCCTTGCAGTCGCCAAAAAAGGTCTCCCAAAAATTAAAGGAGCTTCTTCATCTTCTTTCATATCTAAAATCACAAAGTCAGCAGGAAATATAAATTTATCCACTTTTACCAAAACATCTTCAACAACTCCCCGTGCATATGTGATGCTTCTGTTAGCTAGCTGTAAGGTGATGGTGGTCGGCTTTACATCTCCAAACTCCAAGCTCATGTAAATAAAAAAAGACAGCAGATTAATACTTGCTCCTAAATCACATAAATCCTTATTTACTTTAACACCACCAATAAAACAAGGGATAGTAAAACTCCCTGGATCCTTAATCTTTTGTGACAGCTTCTTTTGTAGAATAGCATTGCACTCTTCAGTCAAGTTTAAAACCTTGTTCTCTTGCAGCCTTCTCTTCTTAGACATCACATCCTTAATAAACTTGGCAAAATTCGGCATCTTCTCCAAGGCCTCAGCAAAGGGAATACTGATGTGTATCTTCTTAAAAATCTTTAGAAACTTGGATAATTTCTCATCCAAGGCCTTCTTCTTAAACCTTTGTGGATATGGAAGATTTGGATTAAACATTGGTTTATCCTCAACTCCACTCTTCTTTTCCTCAACAATTATCTCTTCAACCTCAGAATTTTCAGCTTCCTTCAACTTTTCACTTTCTTCTTTTCTTCCTTCAACCCCTAATTATTTTCCACTCCTCAAGGTAATAACCTTGCATTGTTCCTTCGGATTTACCTCTATATTGCTAGGAAACTGGCCTCTATTCTGATCCTTCAAAGCATTCGCCAGCTAGCCAATTTGAGTCTCCATGGATTTCATCATGGCACCCATATTACACATGTGCGTCTCCATGCTATCAATACGATTCTATGTTCGCGCCACCTTCTTACTAGATTCAGTGACAAAAGTACTGACCACATCTTATAACGAAGGCTTTTCCCTCACCCTTGTTTGTATTGAACCCCGGAGGAGGATTCAACGCATTTTTATTGTTGGCATAAGAAAAGTTCTCATAATTACGCAAGCCAGGGTGATAAGTATTAGGAACAGGATTACCTCGATAGCCTCCTTAACCTCTTTGATTGATGTATTGAGCTTTTTCAGGAGGAAGTGCCTCTTCAATAGCTACTGATGCGCCTGTTGAATTCGCAATGCTCACTTTGTTCAATGCAGCCACCTGTGTAATTAAAGCAGACATTTGGGCGGAGATAGATGTGATAGGATCAACTGCATACACTCTGACAGACTTCTTGACTCTCATTCATTCAAACGACCATTGAAAACTATTAATAGTCAACTTTTCTAGCATTTCGTAGACCTGAATAGGGTCTTTAGAAAATATGGTACCTCCAGCAGCAGAGTCCACTGACATCCTAGTAGGCGTATTCAAACCATTTTAGAACAACTCAATTTCTTCCCAGTCTGCAAAATTATTATTAGGACAATACCTCAGCAAATCCTTGTATCTCTCCCATGCTTCATATAACTGCTTTGAGTCATGCTGCCTGAAAGTACTAATCTCGATCTTCAGTTGAGTATACTTGGCAGGTGGAAAATACTTCGCTATAAATTTGATAGTCATATCCTCCCAAATGGTTATACTTCCCAACGGAAACGATTGTAACCAACTTCTTGCCTGATCCTTGAGAGAAAAAGGGAACTAAATCAAACGAATAATATCCTCAGACACACCATTCGTCTTTACCGTATCAGTGATCTCCAAAAATGTCCTCAAGTGCAGATGAGGGTCAGCAGTAGCACTCCAATTAAATTGGTTCTGTTGAACCATCTTTGATATGAATTCTTATGAATGAAAGGGAAGTACGATTATAACGAATCGCACCCTCAATTCGAATACAAAAAAAATCAAATATTTTGTCCAGACTTTTGAAACAAGTAACAGATTTGGATCTCCACCTGTAGTTGAACCCGTAACTGGAAACAGAATATCACAATAGAAAATAATCAATAATTTAATTAGACCTTCAAAGGAACCTGTCTTTGACAACCCAAGTAAAAAATCGATTGACAAACGCCACAAAGTTAAAGAACTTTGATAAGTTTGATTTTGAATAAAGCACAAAGCTTCAATAAATTTCTAGAGAGAATTTTATGTATTGAGTAAGCAATAATAAGAAAATCTTAATTGTTATTCAATAATGAATGTTTGTTGTATTTATAATACAACTACAAAATAATAAAAGATATCACAAAATATATCTAAAGATATAATAATATCTCCTAAAAGTTTACTAGTAGGAATAAAAGACTCAAAATAGGCAAAACAATACCAAAATACTAAGATTCCCGAACACACACACAAACACCTTTGATGTGTGTAAAAGTCGATCGCGCGGGCGCGCAGTGTCACGACGCATGCGCGCATTGGTTGCGCAGGCAAGGCGCGGGCACGCAAGGACTAAGGCGCGGGCGCGCTGCAGTTTCGCACAATCTTGTCAATTCAGCACTCGTACGCGCGGGCGCGCATTAGGTTCTCAAAACAAGGCGTAGGCGCGCGGAGAGATAAGCGCGGGCGCACCGTAGCTTCGAATTAGATCTTCAATTTCTTCACTTTCTTGACCTCCTTTGACCTCAATAAGATTATAACATCCCCCAAATTGAATATTAAGAAATCCAACGCCCTCTTGTGACTTTATCATTAAAGATTGAAGTGCTTCCTTGAACCTTTTAACTCGGCCTCTCGTAACTGGTCCTCGTGATATCTCCAATGGATCTTTAGCCACTTGATTAGCATGCGAGTCATCCATGATCGCATCATCCTCCCCTTATTGAAAAGGATTTGTCCTCAAATCTTGATCATCACCTACATCAAACGGAGACAAATCAGAAACATTTATGTATTGAGTAATCAATAATCAGAAAATCTTAATTGTTATTCAATAATGAATGTTTGTTGTATTTATAATACAACTACAAAATAATAAAAGATATCACAAAATATATCTAAAGATATAATAATATCTCCTAAAAGTTTTCTAGTAGGAATAAAAGACTCAAAATAGGCAAAACAATACCAAAATACTAAGATTCCCGAACACACACACAAACACCTTTGGTGTGTGTAAAAGTCGTTCGCGCGGGCGCGCAGTGTCACGGCGCAGGCGCACATTGGTTGCGCAGGCAAGGCGCAGGCACGCAAGGACTAAGGCGCGGGCGCGCTGCAGTTTCGCACAATCTTGTCAATTCAGCAATCGTACGCGCGGGCGCGCGTTAGGTTCGCAAAACAAGGCATAGGCGCGCGGAGAGATAAGCGCGGGCGCGCCGTAGCTTCGAATTTGATCTTCAATTTCTTCACTTTTTTGACCTCCTTTGACCTCAATAAGATTATAACATCCCCCAAATTGAATATCAAGAAATCCAACGCCCTCTTGTGACTTTATCATCAAAGATTGAAGTGCTTCCTTGAACCTTTTAACTCGGCCTCTCATAACTGGTCCTCGTGGTATCTCCAACGGATCTTTAGCCACTTGATTAGCATGCGAGTCATCCATGGTCGCATCATCCTCCCCTTTTTGAAAAGGATTTGTCCTCAAATCTTGATCATCACCTACATCAAACGGAGACAAATCAGAAACATTGAAAGTAGCACTGACATTATACTCACCTGGAAAATCTAATTTGTAAGCATTGTCATTGATCCTCTGAAAGACTTGAAAAGGTCCAATCGCCTCTTGGTAACAATTTAGAACGCCGCTTCTCCGGAAAACGCTATTTCCTCAAGTGAAACCAAACCCAATAACGAGGTTCAAACACGACCTTCTTTTTACCTTTGTTTGCTTACTTCGTGTATTGCAAGTTTTTTTTCTCAATATTTGCTTTCACTTCTCATGCAAATTTCTCACAAACTCAGCCTTTTTCTTTACATCCATGTTAACCCTTTCACTCATAGGCAAAAACATTAAATCCAACGGGGTTAAATGATTAAAACCATATACAATTTCAAATGGAGAAAAATTTGTAGTAGAATGCACACTACGATTATATACAAACTCAACAAATGGAAAACATTCCTCCCAACTTTTCAAATTCTTTTTAATTATAGCACGTAACAAAGTTCCTAATTTCTTATTAACAACCTCAGTTTGAACATCCATTTGAGGATGACATGTAGTCTAAAATAGTAGTTTAGTACAAAGTTTGCACCATAAGGTTTTCCAAAAGTAGCTCAAGAAACGAGTATCTCTATCAGACACAATACTCCTAGGCATGCCATGCAATCTAACAATTTCATTAAAGAACAAGTCTGCAACATGAGATGAATCATCGGATTTATGACATGCAATGAAATGAGCCATCTTAGAAAATCAATCAACTACCACAAACACAGAATCCCTCCCCTTCTTAGACCTTGGTAATCCTAAAACAAAATCCATAGAAATATCGACCCATGGTTTACTAGGAACGGGAAGTGGAGTATACAATCCATGTGGTTGTGTCTTAGACTTAGCTTTCTTACAAGTCACACACCTCTCACAAATATTCTCAACATCATGCATCATTTGTGGCCAATAAAAATGTTCATGCAAAGTGTCATAAGTTTTAGCCACACCAAAATGTCCCATAAAACCACCCCCATGTGATTCCCTAACAAGTAATTCACGAATAGACGCTTTGGGCACACACAAATTATCTTCCTTAAACAAATATCCATCATGCATGAAAAATTTATCCTTTGGACCATGCAAACATGACGCATAAATTTCACCAAAGTCAATATCATTGGCATACAACTCCTTCACATACTCAAATCCCAAAAACTTAGCATCTAGAGTAGATAGAAGCACATACCTTCGTGATAGAGCGTCTGCTATCACGTTTTCCTTCCCTTGTTTGTACTTGATAATGTAGGAAAAAGTCTCTACAAATGCCACCCACTTGGCATGTCTCTTGTTCAGCTTATTTTGTTCTTTGAGATGCTTCAAAGACTCATGATCCTTGTGAATCACAAATTCTTTTGGCCTCAAATAATGCTGCCACATTTCAAGCACACAAACCAAGGCATAGAACTCCTTGTCGTAGGTAGGATAATTCAACGCTGCTCCACTTAGCTTCTCACTGAAGTATGGAATTGGTCGTCCTCCTTGCATCAAAACACCTCCAATTCTTATATCTAACGCATCACATTCAATTTCAAATGTATTAGTAAAATCAGGCAATACAAGTAAAGGAGAATTAAGTAATTTTTGCTTAATAATTTCAAAAGACTTCTCTTGCTACTCGCCCCAATGGAATGTAACGTTCTTCTTGATCACTGCAGTCATAGGAGCTGCCAAAGTGCTGAAATCCTTCACAAATCTCCTATAGAAACTTGCAAGACCATGAAAACTCCGAACTTGACCAGTAGAAGTAGGCGTTGGCCAATCTCGAATTGCACTTACCTTGTCCTCATCAACTTTGACACCTTGAGCACTTACAAGAAAACCAAGAAACACAAGCTCGTTTGTACAAAACACACACTTTTTCAAGTTAACATACAATTTTTCAGCTTTTAGTGTGATTAGCACAATTCTTAAATGTTCAACATGCTCATTCAAACTTTTTCTATATACCAAAATATCATCAAAGTAAACCACCACAAATTTTCCAATGTAAGCACACAAAACATGATTCATCAACCTCATAAAAGTACTAGGTACATTAGTTAACCCAAATGGCATAACCAACCACTCATACAACCCATACTTGGTTTTGAAAGCAGTTTTCCATTCATCACATTCTCTTATCTAAATTTGATGGTAACCACTTTTAAGATCAATTTTACTAAAGATGCTAGAACCATGCAATTCATCCAACATATCATCTAGTCTAGGAATAGGATGTCTATACTTGATGGTAATGTTATTAATGGCTCTACAATCCACACACATTCTTCATGAACCTTCTTTCTTAGGAACCAACAAAACAAGTACAACACAAGGAGATATAGACTCACGCACAAATCCCTTATCAAGAAGTTCACTTACCTGCCTTTGTAGCTCTTTTGTTTCCTCTAGATTACTCCTATAAGCTGGACGATTCAGCAATGCACTTCCGGGAACAAGATCAATTTGATGTTCAATTCCCCTCAAAGGTGGTAATTCTTGAGGTAGATCCCCCGGAAATAATTCTTCAAATTCCTGCAAGAGAGAAATAACACTGCTCGGAAGATTTCCGGCTATATCGCTTGTGTTAAGGAGAATCTCCTTATAGAAAATTAACACAGGTGGAGTATGCACATGTAAAATCTCTCGCAACTCACTCTTTTGGGTCATACATATTTCTTTTCAGCCTCTTTTCTTTCTTTCTTTTTTAATCTTTTTCCCTCTCATTTTTTTTCTAAGGTCACCTCACTTTTTTGTTCACTCTTTCTTTCGGCCTCTTCTCTCTTTATTTTTTTCAAATTGTCTTCCAACACTTGCTTTGGAGTCAAAAGTAACAATACAATAGACTTCTTTCTCAAGGTAAAAGAATAACGATTTTTAAAACCATCATGTATCACCCTCCTATCAAATTGCCACAGTCTATCCAACAAGATATGACAAGCTTGCATAGGCACCACATCACACAACACTTCATCTACATACTTACCAATGGAAAATGGTACAACCACTCGCTTATGCACTCTAACCTCCGAGCTATCATTAAACCATTGTAATTTATATGGTTGAAGATAATTTATAGTAGGCAAACTCAACTTTTCCACAAGCTCATAACTCGCTATATTAGTGCAACTACCACCATCAATAATCACATTACACACTTTATTATTCACAAAGCATCTAGTATGGAATAAATTTTCCCTTTGATTTTCTTCCTCCTCCTTTTGCTGCACATTCAACACTCTTCTAGTCACCAACAACTCTCCAACCACTGCATCATATCCCTCATCATCGGGATCCTCCAACGCAGGAATACCATCAAAAGTTTCCTCCTCACTCTCCGACTCAATCTCACCACCAGCATTCATAATCATAATTTTTTTATTAGGACACTGACTGGAAATATGACCAACACCTTGACATCTAAAGCATTTGATATCTCTAGAACGATTAATAGGAGTTTCAGATTTAACTTGCACTCCTTGCTTTGGTGTTTCTTGCTTGGTGTCAAATTTTGGTTTGGACATTGGCTTGACATCCTCTCGTTTAGCAACGTTTGGATGCCAAGGAGCAGAAGAACCTCCAACAGTAGAATTTTGACCCATGCCCCTTATTTTGAGTTGTTGTTCCACTTTCATGGCAATTTGCACCATCTCTTCAAGATCCATACAATGTCTAATCTCCACTTGGTCTTGAATTTCCCTATTCAAACCACATAAGAACCAAGTCATAGTTGCTTCACGATCCTCTTCAATATTAGCCCGGATCATAGTAACCTCCAACTCTTTGAAATAATCTTCAACACTCTTTGGACCTTGCTTCAAATTTTGCAGCTGCCTAAACATGTCACGATAGTAATAACTCGGCACAAATCTCTTCCGCAAAATTTTCTTCATCTCCTCCCATGTCTCAATAGGACGCTTTTGATTCCGCCTCCTAGAAATAACAAATTGATCCCACCAAATAAGAGCATAATCCACAAACTCAACAACCTCCAATTTTATTTTTTTTTGAATCACTGTAGTTGTGGCAGTAAAATATGGACTCCACTCTCATCTCCCAGTCTAAGTAAGCCTCCGGATCAGATTTCCCATGGAATGAAGGAATCTTCATCTTAATTCCAGTAATATTCCCATCTTCCCTTCCCTCTTCAATGTATCTTCCATGCCTCACTTCCCTTCTATTTCTTACACCCTCTTGATCTCGTCTATTTCTACCCCAATTCTCACCAAAACTCGCATCATCCTCACTACCACCAACTTCAAGTTTACTTATTCTCTCATGCACTGTCTCCAATTCGGCCCTCATTGCTTCCCTCACCATTTTAGACAAATCATCTATTTGGGTCTTGGAAAACCCTTGGCTAGAACTATCCTCTCCTTCTTTATTTGAACTCATTGTACCTGCAAGAAACGGTTATTAATAAAATTACCTCACACAAATTCTCACAAATCACTCCAAAAAAAATTCACTCAATCACTCTTTTCTTTCCACTCAAAATTTATGTTGAAGGGTTTTTTTCTTTATGAATTTGTATCAAACTCACAAATCCAAAACTTGTAGACGCTTGAAAACTGACTCCCACGGGTTGCACAAAAACAAGAAGAAATTTATGGACTTGAATTTCTGACTTGCACCCAAGGATGAACAAGAGAAAAATAATTAATTGACCACAAGCTATCTCGCTTCTTCAATATATTTTTTTTTGAAGCTTTTTCGGTCCTTCAATAATTTTTTTTGACCGATTTTTCCGCTATTTTTTTTGACTTTTTTGATTTTTCTATTTTTTTTGACTTTTTTCGAGATAACTTGTAGCAGAAGACATGAAAAACTTGGGCGACAAGATTGAAACAGAAACGACTTAGAAATTTGAAATAGAATAGACTCAGATGAAGAACGAAAGATGAATAACGAAGAACACGAAGAACGAAAAAATAAGATACTTACTTGATTCAAAATCTGGCTTTGATACCAAATGATATGAATTCTTATGAATGAAAGGCATACACGATTATAACGAATCTCACCCTCAATTCGAATACAAAATAAATAAAATATTTGTCCCGACTTTTGAAACAAGTAACAGATTTGGATCTCCACCTCTAGTTGAACCTGTAACTAGCAACAGAGAATCAAAATAGAAAACAATCAATAATTCAATTAGACCTTCAAAGAAACCTGTCTTTGACAACCAAAGTGAAAAATCTATTGAAAAATGCCACAAAGTTGAAGAACTTTGATAAGTTTGATTTTGAATAAAGCACAAAGTTTCACTAAAATTCTAAAGAGAATTTTATGTATTGAGTAATCAATAATCTGAAAATCTTAATTGTTATTCAATAATAAATGTTTGTTGTATTTATAATACAACTACAAAATAATAAAAAATATCACAAAATATATCTAAAGATATAATAATATCTCCTAAAAGTTTCCTAGTAGGAATAAAAGACTTAAAATAGGCAAAATAATACCAAAATACTAAGATTCCCGAACACACACACAAATACCTTTGATGTGTGTAAAATTCGATCGTGCGGTCGCGCAGTGTCACGACACGGGCGCGCAAGGAGTAAGGCGTGGGCGTGTTGCAGTTTCGCACAATCTTGTCAATTCAGCACTCGTACGCGCGGGCGCGTGTTAGGTTCGCAAAACAAGGCGCGAGCGCGCGGAGAGATATTTGCGGGCGCGCCGTAGCTTCAAATTTGATCTTCAATTTCTTCACTTTCTTGACCTCCTTTGACCTCAATAAGATTATAACATCCCCCAAATTGAATATCAAGAAATCCAACGCCCTCTTGTGACTTTATCATCAAAGATTGAAGTGCTTCCTTGAACCTTTTAACTCGGCCTTTCGTAACTTGTCCTCGTGGTATCTCCAACGGATCTTTAGCCACTTGATCAGCATGCGAGCCATCCATGATTGCATCAATCTTGATCAATGTCGGCTTCAGCTCAAAATTATTGGCATTTATGGTTTCTATAGCAATTCCAGAGTATTGAGCCTGAACAGTAGGCCGGAAGTGATCTCGAATTTGCACCAAGGGAGCCTGTGGTGGATTATTTTCAGCAATCCTATTTAGTTCTTCTCTCCTTGACCTTCGCAAAGCTCGTGCAGTTCGTTCGATCTTCGGATCAAAAATTAGAGAATTAACGCTTTGAGATCTTCGCATACACTGCACTAAAGAAGAATTAAAATAAATCAATTACCAAAAATAAAAATAAAGAAAACTCTAAATTAAAATCTAGACTAATTGGTAACAATACTAAAATAAAATAAAAAATTTACTCCCCGGCAACGGTGCCAAAAACTTGTTGCATATTTTTGTGCCCGCAAGTGCACGGTATCAAGTTTTAATAAAAAAATAAGTAAAGTATCATTCCCACGAGGAGTAGTATGAAAATTATTTAGTACTTGTAATTAAAATAGTCCAAAATTTATTCAAAAAATTAAATTAAGAGTTTTGTCTTTCAAACTTTAATAAATAATAAACTTTAACAAATTTAGAAAACCGAGCACACAAATTCAGATATTAAATTAAAGAGAGAAAATGGTCTAGAGGTTTTGATTTCACCTGGTTTCGACAACAAATACTCTTACTTTTCATGAATTCTATTCAATTAATAGTCAATAACACTTAGATTTTTCTATTTTCATATCCCGAACAACAAATAGAGTGTATCAATTAAACTTCGATTCCAATATCGCTATTAAAAATCTAGACTTAATGATATATGAAAAGCGATGTTCTTCCTAAAGATCCGTTAACATTATACACTCTCCCGAGCTATATAAACATTTAACAGTGTAATTTCTTTGGTCCTATTCAAAATTCCCTCTCCCGAGCAATGATTTTTGAATAAATATATTAATTCAATTATTGATCAATTAATTAAAAAGACAATCAAATCTAGAAAAAAACAATTAATCTAAGAGAATTAAATTCAATAAAAAAATTCATAAAAGTGTGTACACCAGGCTACGTCAACCTCTAGACTAAATGAATTTAGTTCATAATCAAAGATAAATAAACACAAATCATGTTTTTCAATCCAAACATCAGATCAATAATAAAAAATACTTAAGTAAAGAGTAAAAAATCCGAAGATGCAGTGTCGTGTCAGGATGATGCAATCTTTGTCTATGTTGCTGTTGTTCTTCACGTTTGGCTGCTCTTCAAGTCTCTCAAAATCTCTCCTATGCATGTGTTTTGATTTCTGAGTGTTGCGGCCGCTCTCCCCTCAATTTGATCTACAAAAATCCTTTTTATATGTTGCTTGAAAGCCCATCGATGAAGTCCAAGAATCTAGAGTTTTCAGATTTTCAAACTCTGATTTTTTTCCGAAAATACACAGCAGTGCAGATGCTCTAAAAATCAAGAGTAGGTGCGCTTTGCCTTTCTTATTTATGCGCATATGCGCTTCCCTTGTGGCACAGATGCGCTGGATCCTTTCCCAATTGTCTGTCTTTTTGCGCAGACTTCCTTTTCCGTAAGCACAGCTGCTCTTGCTCTTAATTCCTCAGCGCAGACTTGCTTGCTCTTAAGAGCATAAGCGCTTGATTCTTCTTTATCAACGCAGATGCAAATCACCTTAAGCGCAGAGGCGCTTCATGGAATTCCCCTAATCTGTTTTTCTTTGCTTCTTCTATCAAACTTTTTTTTCTTCTTTTCTTCTCATTTCCTCTTTTCTTCACCATCTTACAAACATTCCTACATGCACACAAACAACAACTAAAATGCATAAATCCGCTCGAAACAAAGCAAAGTTCAATTAAAATCATAAACAAATTAAGCGCATAAAATGCACTTATCAATTTTCTAACATAATTGGAGTCGATTTCTTTGTCCGATTAATCATATTAAAATCTCTTAATCACATTTAATATTTTAACCTCATAAAAAAAGGATTCCGGTTACTACACTGAGCATATGAGTTTTTCATGTATTAATATGTTTTTATCCTTTGGTGTATGAATCTTGAATGTATTTGAAAACTTCAGCTCGGTTGATCAAAAAGGTGTTTCTGCTGTTTCCCGTGGATGTAGGTCATCACTTAGCCGAACCACGTAATCTTGATTGTGTTTTTACTTTCTTGATAGCTCCAATGCATGGTGTTGAATTGTGATATGTTTTTGAATCAATTTCTCATTCATAAACACATACTAATATTGTTGTATGTTCTTGCTTGGTCTGTTGAGATAATTAAATTTTTTTACTGTAGAGATAATCCTACATTTACAATACTATTATCATTATCTTTTGTTAAGTTAACTAATTTCGTTTCGAATTTTAATTATTCAAATGTACGTTTCCTATGTGGCGCACGTGTATTAATATTTATAGTATCTATATAATGTATACATGACAACGTGAAAGAAATATTTTATTTCTAAAATTTCTAAAGTCTAAAAAATTTAGAAGTCTTTTGCCTTTCTTGTATATGAAGTAACTTTGAGATAATTCCTTATTTAAGGAGATTGATATATTATTGAGTTTATCATATCTAATTGTTTTGTTTCTCAATCTATGTAGATTTGATATGATCAAGTCTAAGGAATTCTATGCATGCAAGGAAACAATGTAAAGAAGGATTCTTGCCTCTATATTGAAGAAGGCGTGCACAAAGAACCGATATACCAAGAGACGACCGTGAGAGTTTTGTTGGATAACTGGCGGTCAGATCAATCACGATTGATACCCGGTGCAGCGGAAGTTTAAAATTTTTTTATCATGGAACAATTCCATGGTGTGGGTATCAACCATTCAACAATTAAATTATTGTGTGTGTAAAATTCAAATAACAATTAATTAAATTTTACCTCCAATCTCGAAGCGAGATTAATGGACACCACACAGATTTCTCTGCGCTTCTTGTATCTCCCAGGAACTGATGAACTCCTTCAATTAGGTCCACGAATGGGGTTTAAAACCCTCTGATAGATTGTACTAGAAAATCTATCAGAAGTTTTTCTGCGAAGAGATTAAACGAATCTGATTCGTTATTCCTGACTGCAATTCAAAAATCACAGACCGGAATTTTCTCTGACAGAGTTAAAGGGGGGCGGCCGAAAACTTGAGAGGAGGCTAGGGTTTATTTTCGAAAATCCTGTCTCTCAATAATGACCTGTTGTGTGTAATTTCTGTACTGCAATAACTTATTTATAATGCAGGCCACTAACACCTTAGGGCCCATTAGTCATAAGCTAGGGCCCGACAAGCAAAGCCCGCACGTTCAGAAATTAATATAAAATTCATCGTGACTCCGATCGATGAACCAATTTCACCAATGTGCACAGAAACCATTTCTGCACATTTTAAAGTCAAAATAAATTTTCCTGAATCCGAATTCAGTGGTTTCCAAAAATGTCCATCCCTATGTCATTTTAGGAAATCCTACTCCCTTACTCTTATTTAAGAAGTCCAACTCCTTAGTTCATTAAATTTAACTCTTTAAATTTAACTATCTCAACGGGGATTAAAACTCCATTACACTGTGTGACCCTCAATGGTTCAGGGATACAGCTAGCCGTGGGCTCACAACTCCTTGTGACTCGGAACAACACTTTCCGACTTGCCCAACGAATCAAGGTAAAGCGCCTAGCAACATCGCCCCATGATTCCCTAGGTATCACTGATAGTGCCTACAAGAACCAGTAGATTTTGGTTAGCGTACAGTACGGTCCCTTCATCCATATATCCCGATCGAATCAACAACCATTGGTATATCGAGAGTCGCTCAAGATTCGATAACTATGCAATACATCTTGAAGATCAAATTAGTGACATCGCATGTGCTACTAAGAAACCATTTCTTAAATCACATCAAGTACTCTGGCCAGAGATTTGTCACACTAATATCTCCTCAGATCGCATAGGATATCCACACTCGCAAGTATGTGGTGAATCCTTGACAACAATGCATTGACTCCTATATGTGTCGTAACTGTACCCAATCTCGACACCTGATGACCCCCATAGAGTCGGTAAACGAGTCAAAGCACAGCACTAGCATATAGAGTCTCCATGATGTTTCAAGTCGTAAGGACTAATGGTGTACAACCAAAACCGCGGACTTTATCCACTCGATAAGTGATAACCACTTGGAAAGTCCGGATAGGGTAGTTCGATTATTCATCCTATGAATATCCATTTGCATGCTTCGAACATCTCCATGTTCCCTACCAATGAAACGTGGTACTCCGCATCGCAAATGCTAGTCTCAAACTCGAGCGATCCTTATCCTTATTATCGGACGGCTCAATCGACTAGGAACGGTTTTTAGAATATACAGTGACTATAAGATGTATTTCATGATAGACATCTCCATGTTCTACCACATCTTACATACACTATAGTATATTCAAGGTCTTTATCAAAACAACAATAGTATATCACAATATAACAATATGAAGTAATATAAAGTCATTGCCATAAAAGTGTAAATAATATTAAACAAAAGATTGTTTATACAAAGAGTCATCAAAGCCCATAGCCACACAGTTGGCTCACTGGGCACCCACTCTTACAATCTCCCACTTGCCCTATAGCCAACTAGTCATACTACGTAGACCCATTGCTTCGCGATGTTTGTCAAACAATGGTCCTGGCAAGGGCTTAGTAAGCGGATCAGCGATATTGTCTGCAGAGGCCACTCGTTCGACAATGATGTCTCCTCTTTCCACAATCTCCCGGATTATGTGGTATTTCCTCAGTACGTGTTTGGATCTTTGATGAGACCTTGGTTCCTTTGCTTGAGCAACGGCACCCGTGTTGTCACAGTACACCGGGACTGGACCAACAAATTCAGGAATAACGCCCAACTCTTGGACGAACTTCCTCATCCAAACGGCCTCTTTAGCAGCAGCTGATGCTGCAATGTATTCAGCCTCAGTGGTGGAATCCGCTGTGGTGTCCTGCTTGGAACTCTTCCAAGAGACAGCACCGCCATTGAGCATGAACACAAATCCAGAGGTTGACTTCGAGTCATCCACATCACTTTGGAAGCTAGAGTCGGTATAGCCTTCCAATTTGAGATCTCGTCCTCCATACACCATGAACATATTCTTAGTCCTTCGCAAGTACTTAAGAATGTCCTTCACGGCTTTCCAATGCATTTGACCAGGATTAGACTGATATCTGCTCGTGACACTCAGAGCAAATGCTACATCCGGTCTGGTAGATATCATCCCATACATGATACTACCTATAGCTGACGCATATGGTACATGTGTCATATTCTCTATCTCTGCATCAGTCTTGGGACACATAGACTTGGATAGAGAAACTCCATGACACATGGGTAGATGTCCTCTTTTGGACCCATCCATTGGAAACCGTTTCAATATGGTATCGATGTAGGTTGATTGAGTGAGTCCTATCATTCTCTTAGACCTATCTCTATAGATCTGTATCCCAAGAATGTAGGATGCCTCTCCCAAATCCTTCATCGAAAATCTACCTGATAACCATATCTTTGTTGACTGCAACATCCCTACATCATTCCCAATGAGTAGGATGTCATCAACATAAAGTACTAAGAATGACACCGCATCCTTAACTACTTTCTTGTACACGCAAGGTTCCTCCGGGTTCTTGATGAAACCAAAATCTTTTATTGTTTCATCAAATTTCTGGTTCCAACTTCTTGATGCTTGTTTTAGACCATAAATTGATCTCTGAAGCTTGCATACCTTATGCTCGCTTCCCATGGATGTGTACCCCTCAGGCTGCTTCATATAGATTTCCTCCTTAATGTCTCCATTAAGAAAAGCAGTCTTCACATCCATTTGCCATATCTCATAGTCATACCATGCAGCTATGGCAATTAGGATTCTTATGGACTTGAACATTGCAACTGGTGAAAAGGTTTCGTCATAGTCAACTCCTTGCCTTTGAGTATAACCTTTAGCCACCAATCGCGCCTTGTAGGTCAATACCTTACCATCAGGCCCAAGCTTTCTTTTGTAGATCCATTTACACCCTATCGGAACAATTCCATCGGGAGGATCTACTAAAGACCAAACTTGGTTTGTATGCATCGAATCCAATTCTGACTGCATAGCTTCAAGCCATAAATTCGAATCCGCATCAGAAATTGCTTCCTTGAAGTTTCTTGGATCACATCCAATGTCGGGTTCATCTTGATCCCCTTCAAGAAGAAGACCATATCGAACTGGAGGTCTAGAAGTCCTTTCGGATCTTCTAGGTGCAGGCGTGTCCAGCAATGGTTCCTGAGGTGTAGGATCGTTATTTTGTATTTCGGGTTCTTCTCGAACTTCTTCGAGTTCCATCATCTCGCCTTTCTTATCCAATAAGAATTCCTTCTCCAAGAAGGTGG
Source organism: Henckelia pumila (assembly GCF_033568475.1). Classification (NCBI taxonomy): domain Eukaryota; kingdom Viridiplantae; phylum Streptophyta; class Magnoliopsida; order Lamiales; family Gesneriaceae; genus Henckelia; species Henckelia pumila. Next base: position 127,041,805 of record NC_133122.1, on the reverse strand, counting down.
CATTCCTAGAAACAAACACCTTTGTTTCAGCAGGATAATAGAAATAATATCCGATTGAATTCTTCGGATACCCTACAAAATAACATAAGCTGGATCGACTATCCAACTTATCTCCCACTGTCCGCTTCACGTAAGCAGGACATCCCCAAATCCTCAAGTACGAATACTTAGGAGCTTTGCCATTCCATAACTCGTATGGTGTTTTGTCCACTGCTTTAGTGTGGACGTTGTTCAACAACAATACCGCCGTTTCAAGCGCATAGCCCCAAAACGAAGGTGGAAGCTCAGTGAAGCTCATCATAGATCGAACCATGTCCAACAAAGTTCGATTACGACGCTCCGATACACCATTAAGCTGTGGTGTCATAGGAGGAGTCCACTGAGAGAGAATCCCATTCTCTTTCAGATAGTCCAAAAACTCGGTACTCAAGTATTCTCCACCTCGATCCGATCGAAGTGCTTTAATACTTTTACCTAGCTTGTTTTCTACTTCAGCCTTGAATTCTTTGAACTTTTCAAATGCTTCAGACTTATATTTCATTAAATATAAATACCCATACCTTGAATAATCATCAGTAAAGGTAATGAAGTAGGTGTGGCCATGTTGAGTCCCTACTCTAAATGGACCACAAACATCTGTATGGATCAAATCCAACAGATTCTGACTACGCTCAGGTTTCCCCTTAAAAGGAGATTTAGTCATTTTTCCTTTTAGGCAGGATTCACAAGTAGGTAGAGAATTAATATCAGACATATCAAACATGCCCTCTCCCACTAGCTTGTTCATCCTCCTTGACGAAATATGACCTAGCCTAGCATGCCAAAGGTTTGCCGGGTTTTGACTATCGATTTTCCTTTTGTTTGTTGTCGCCGGTTTATCAACATAATTCACTGGAACGTCTTTTAGTTTTAAGTTGTATAGATCGTTTTCAAGTTGTCCATTTCCAATTAAACATTCATTCTTGTAAATATTGCAAATCTCATTCACAAAATTGCAAGAATAACCATCTCTATCAAGCATAGAAATAGAAATAATGTTTTTAATTAAATCTGGCACAAATAAAACATCTCTTAACAATAATTTAAAACCGTTCTGCAAAGTCAAACAAACATCTCCAATGGCCATAGCTTCAACTCTGGAACCATTCCCGAGCCTCAGCTGGGTCTCACCCATTCTAAGCCTGCGACTTCTTGTCATCACCTGCAAATCATTGCAAATGTGAGATCCACATCCGGTATCCAATACCCAAGAAGTTGTATTAAGTGACATGTTTATTTCAATATAGAACATACCCTTTGCAGTTCCCAACTGCTCAAGATATTCCTTGCAGTTGCGCTTCCAATGACCCGGCTTCTTGCAGTAATGGCAAACATCCTTGGATTTTCCATTGTTTGAAGCCTTGTCTTTTGCTTCTTCTCGGGCTCGACTTTCTTGGGTGGGGTAGAACGTTTCTTGCCCTTCATACTTGGCCCCTTCTTCGCAGAAGATGAGGAGCCCACCAAGAAAGCTGGCTTATCCTTCTTAAGTGTGGATTCATATGTAACGAGCATATTGACCATCTCTTCAAGGGTGGCCTCTATCTTGTTCATATTAAAATTTATCACAAATCCATCAAATGAAGAAGGAAGAGACAGAAGCAATAAATCCACATTGAGTTCATGCTCCAACACCAAATCTAGGGTCGCCAACTTCTGTATGAGCCAAATCACTCGTACCCCATGATCACGGACCGAAGTCCCTTCACGCATGCGGCACGTCATCAACTCCTTAACAGTAGCGAACCTTTCAGCCCTCGACTGAGCCCCAAAAAGTTCCTTGAGTTGCGTGTGAATGTCAGCAGCATTCACCGTGTCCTCAAATCGCCTCTGGAGTTCATCAGACATCGAGGCTTGCATATAGCATTTGGTCTTGATGTCATGGTCACACCATGCATCAAGTTTGGCCAATTCCTCCGGACTTATGTCAGCTGGTGCTTCCTTCGGAGGTGCTTTCTCTAACACGTAGAGCATTTTGTCCGAAGTTAAGACAATCTTCAACTTCCGGAACCATTCCGTATAGTTGGCGCCAGTCAACTTGTTTTGTTCGAGGATCGAGAATAATGGATTTCGCGAATTCATTGTATGAAATACTGAAAAGAAAAACAGACATATATCAATGATTGTTTAACAATTTACTAAGACATAAAATAGGCGAATTTAATTTTATGAATCTCACTCCCACTATTTTAACGATTTCACCACCCTCTAGTGAAAACGGGAAACTTTTTCCTTAGTGAGAACATGGAGTCCAATTGACAAACTTATGGTCCCGAATAATATCAGCCAACCATAATTCTCAAAAAGTAGAGCCCAATTGCTTCCAAAGCAACCCCCATGTGTTTACCTCATGTCCAATAAGGGCCCAATAATATGACGCCGTTTAAAGTGACATGTCAAGATGACCCATCAATATTAAGTTGTGATGGACGGTCGCCATGTGGATCCCCCAATAATATGAGCCGATCCCATGGGAGTTCCACCCAACTTACAACATTTGTCGATCCAATGTACAGCTTTCCGACGGACGGGCCCCCCAATAATATGAGCCGGACCGTATCCGCGGGTAGCATCACATACATTGACCGTTGATGGAAGGTGGGAACATTTAAACAAATTTAAATTTCCTTTATTTATCTTGATATAAATTTTAAATCATATTTAAAATGAGGGATTTTTAATTATAAAAATATTTGTCTCATCATATTCATTTTATTGCATGCTTGCCGGATTCACGCAATTTATGTCTAAACATGCATACAATCATAATATCAAATATTATATAGGATGATCGATTCCATTTCTAATTGACCCGTGGTTGCCAATCACGGGTCTTAGTCCAATCCTAGGTAGTATGCAGTATGCAATGCAATCCTATTACATGTGCTTCCAATTTACATTTCTTCAGTCTTTATTGTCTGCTGGGCCCACCGTCTTCAAATCTTGATCTCCCACTAAATCTAATGTATTTACAATAAATAACAATGACAAGTAGGGATACATTTTTAGGGGTGGGAACGGGCTATAAACCAAGCCCACTTTTATTACATATGACATTCATATCGGGCCATAAACCAGGCCCATTAATAAAACCAACAACAATAAAAACAAAATGTAAATTCCTAACATACACCTACAAAATTGGTCATGGCAATCGATCATCCTTATCCAATAACATTTAATTCAAAATTAATTTATTGGATAACATGCAGTGGCAATTCAAATTTAAACAAGATAAAATCATATTTTATATATAAAATCTCATTTCACATATAAAATCATATTTTATCTCTATATCAAATAAAATCATATTTTATCTATAAAATCCAATTTTACAAATAAAATCATATTTTACTCAATATATCATAAGATCATATCTTATCATCAATTGTACCAAAATAATTGATTTCAAAATTCAATTTACGGATAAAACATTAAAATTTTCCAAAAATTCAAATTTATCCAAAATCAATTTTAAAATTTACGGACTCGAACAATTCGATCCGAAATCTCGTGAACCAATCAAAAACAATTTTTGACCGGACCAAAAATAAAATTTTAACATATTAAAATTAATTTTTAATAAAAATATAATTTTTCCCGCGGGCCGCCCGGGACACTCCCGGGCCGGCCCGCACCCGGGGCGCGGGCCGGGGGCAGCCCGGCTGCCCCCTTAGGGCAGCAACAATTGCTGCCCTGGCGGCGCCTGGCGCCGCCGCTGGGCGGCGCCGTGCGCCGCCCTGGGCGGCGACGGTCGCCGTCCTGGGCGGCGCCGTGCGCCGCCCGGGGCAGCAACAATTGCTGCCCCACCGGGCAGCGATCCAATCGCTGCCCGGGTTTTGCCCCGGAAAATTTTTTTTTTTTTATTTAAAAATATTTATTTTGTTTTCCAAAAACCGAGATTCAAAAATTTTGTACAATCGATTAATTTAATCGTTTGATCTGAGCAACCTGGCTCTGATACCACTGTTGGATAACTGGCGGTCAGATCAATCACGATTGATACCCGGTGCAGCGGAAGTTTAAAAATTTTTTATCATGGAACAATTCCATGGTGTGGGTATCAACCATTCAACAATTAAATTATTGTGTGTGTAAAATTCAAATAACAATTAATTAAATTTTACCTCCAATCTCGAAGCGAGATTAATGGACACCACACAGATTTCTCTGCGCTTCTTGTATCTCCCAGGAACTGATGAACTCCTTCAATTAGGTCCACGAATGGGGTTTAAAACCCTCTGATAGATTGCACTAGAAAATCTATCAGAAGTTTTTCTGCGAAGAGATTAAACGAATCTGATTCGTTATTCCTGACTGCAATTCAAAAATCACAGACCGGAATTTTCTCTGACAGAGTTAAAGGGGGGCGGCCGAAAACTTGAGAGGAGGCTAGGGTTTATTTTCGAAAATCCTGTCTCTCAATAATGACCTGTTGTGTGTAATTTCTGTACTGCAATAACTTATTTATAATGCAGGCCACTAACACCTTAGGACCCATTAGTCATAAGCTAGGGCCCGACAAGCAAAGCCCGCACGTTCAGAAATTAATATAAAATTCATCGTGACTCCGATCGATGAACCAATTTCACCAATGTGCACAGAAACCATTTCTGCACATTTTAAAGTCAAAATAAATTTTCCTGAATCCGAATTCAGTGGTTTCCAAAAATGTCCATCCATATGTCATTTTAGGAAATCCTACTCCCTTACTCTTATTTAAGAAGTCCAACTCCTTAGTTCATTAAATTTAACTCTTTAAATTTAACTATCTCAACGGGGATTAAAAATCCATTACACTGTGTGACCCTCAATGGTTCAGGGATACAGCTAGCCGTGGGCTCACAACTCCTTGTGACTCGGAACAACACTTTCCGACTTGCCCAACGAATCAAGGTAAAGCGCCTAGCAACATCGCCCCATGATTCCCTAGGTATCACTGATAGTGCCTACAAGAACCAGTAGATTTTGGTTAGCGTACAGTACGGTCCCTTCATCCATATATCCCGATCGAATCAACAACCATTGGTATATCGAGAGTCGCTCAAGATTCGATAACTATGCAATACATCTTGAAGATCAAATTAGTGACATCGCATGTGCTACTAAGAAACCATTTCTTAAATCACATCAAGTACTCTGGCCAGAGATTTGTCACACTAATATCTCCTCAGATCGCATAGGATATCCACACTCGCAAGTATGTGGTGAATCCTTGACAACAATGCATTGACTCCTATATGTGTCGTAACTGTACCCAATCTCGACACCTGATGACCCCCATAGAGTCGGTAAACGAGTCAAAGCACAGCACTAGCATATAGAGTCTCCATGATGTTTCAAGTCGTAAGGACTAATGGTGTACAACCAAAACCGCGGACTTTATCCACTCGATAAGTGATAACCACTTGGAAAGTCCGGATAGGGTAGTTCGATTATTCATCCTATGAATATCCATTTGCATGCTTCGAACATCTCCATGTTCCCTACCAATGAAACGTGGTACTCCGCATCGCAAATGCTAGTCTCAAACTCGAGCGATCCTTATCCTTATTATCGGACGGCTCAATCGACTAGGAACGGTTTTTAGAATATACAGTGACTATAAGATGTATTTCATGATAGACATCTCCATGTTCTACCACATCTTACATACACTATAGTATATTCAAGGTCTTTATCAAAACAACAATAGTATATCACAATATAACAATATGAAGTAATATAAAGTCATTGCCATAAAAGTGTAAATAATATTAAACAAAAGATTGTTTATACAAAGAGTCATCAAAGCCCATAGCCACACAGTTGGCTCACTGGGCACCCACTCTTACAAGTTTTGTGAAAGCCTACGTACGTACATATTGTGAGAAAGCTGAAGATTTTTCTGAAGCTTATTTTGGTTGTGATCACTTGTTTCCTTGAAGAATTGAAGAACACTTGAAGATCAAAGATCGAAGAGTGCTGGTTTCATCGAAGTTTTGGCATCAAGAATTTTTTCCTTTCTCTACTTTATTTATTCTATTTCATATAGAATATTAGGAGTTGTTTTTATGGTTTATTTTCTCATATGTTTGAGAAAATTGATTTTTACAATAATCACTAGTTTTAGGGTTTGTAAAACTCTTTGATTGTTTTCTAGTGAAAGTTTTGCCCTGAGGTGCTGCAAGAGTATTTTATATTCTTGCTTAAATATCTGAGTCTATTTTAGTGGTTGTTAGTTTATTTTATTCACGCTTTAATTATTTTTCGCTGCATGTTACTCAAAGTGTTTTTGGTAGATGTTGCCAACACTTTGTGATAACACCTAAAACTGTTTATGTGCAACCCTCATTCCCTTACAAGTGGCATCAGAGACATATTCTTGATACACTAAGAACTTATCCTGGTTTGATTATTTTATTACAGGAATAAGATGGACTCATCTACTACTGCGAACTTGTTTTTGAAACCTCCAGTTCTTGATGGCACAAATTATGTGTTGTGGAAGACAAGGATGCGCTATACTATCAAAGCGATGGATGTTAGTGCCTGGAAAATTATTCTGACTGGTTGGACTCCTCCAAAGATGCTAGATCAAGAAGGAGAATACATACTCAAGCTTGAAGAAACTTGGACCGCAGACGAAACACAAAGCTCAAGCTACAATGCTAAAGGAATCAATGCAATTTTTTCATTTGTGGACATGAGAATGTTTGGACTCATAGCTGATTGCACCGTTACCAAGGATGCGTGGGAAGCTCTTCAAGAACACTGTGAAGGAACTGATGGTGTGAGAAGAACAAGACTGAGATTTCTAAATACAAAATTTGAGAATCTCAGAATGGATGAGAATGAGACTATTGCTGATTATGGTAAGAGACTTAGGGAGATAGCTAGTGAGGCTTTTGATCTTGGAGGACCTATTTTTAGTTACAATATGGTGAACAAGGTTCTTCGGTCTTTGCCAAAGAGATTCAATGGGAAGATTTGGGCGCTTGAGGAAGTGAAAGACACCTCAAAGATGAAATTTACAGAACTTATCAGTATCTTTAAAGTGTTTGAGATGAACTTTACAGCACAAGAGAAGGATAAAGGAAAATCAATAGCTCTTCAAGCTTCAAAGCCCTCATACGAGGAGTATGTTCAATTCCACCAAGAAGTTCATCAGTCTGATTTAGAGGATGATTCGATCTCACTCATAACAAAGAAATTCAATGATTATCTGAAAAAGATGAAAGAAACCAGAAAGACGGACCAAAAACTCAAGGCTCCAATGTTTCCTAACAAGCCTTTGAGAATTACAAGGCCAAAATAGTCACCAAGGAAGTTTCTAGACTCTCAGAAGCCTCAACTTATGCTAGAAGGAAATAAAAAGCCTATTTCAAAGAAGATAGAAACTGTACAGTGTCATGCATGTCAAAGTTTTGGACATTATGCAAATGAGTGTGCAAATACTCTTCGGAATGGAATGAACACATCCTTGAGTGATGAAGAATCTGAATAAGATGAAGAACATGAAGATGATGAAAGTCACATTGCCCTATCTGCCTTACTGGAAAGAAAAAAGAAGTTTCAAGTCAATACTTTAGGTGTTGCATCAGGTGTTGCTACACCTAGTGATAACACCTCCCGAAGGTCAATCTGTTTAAATTCTTCCATTGTTGATAATGTCTGTAATAATTATTCAGGTGATGAGACAATATCTATGAAAGAAGCTCGGATGATGTTTGAAGAGCTGCATGCTGATTGGATTGAAAGGAATAAGATGAATACTATTCTTTCAAAAGAAAATACTGATTTGAAGGCTGATGTATCAAGACTTGAAGTTATGCTGAGAAAGAAGGACCTGGAATTAAGTCAGGTGAAGGAAGAACTCGGAAAAGCAAAAGCTACATTGACCAAGTTTAATTCAAGCACTACCAAGCTTGATTCTCTACTCATGATGGAAAGAGATGGTCCGGTTGGTTTAGGTTTTGAAAAGAACAAATTTGAGGTTGGTGAAAGTTCAAAAGGCCCTGTGTTTGTCAAGGAAAGCAGCTATACAGAAATCTCAACCAAAAAGGCCACACCAACTGATCCTCCAAAACCAAAGTCACTGCCTATTGTTCCTTCAAATCCTAGAAGGAAAGGTAAGTATGTTTGTCACTAATGTCATAGACCTGGTTATATCAAACCATACTGTTTCAAGCTGCAGGAAGACTACAAACAGAGATCTGCATTGAAGGTGTTGCCAACACCCTCACACAACATCTACAAAAATAGATCTACTGTGAGAAAGATTTGGATACCAAAAGCTGATATTCACTATTATATGATTTATACTGCTTTAAGAACTAATGTTTCAGGTGCTTGGTACTTTGATAGCGGTAGTTCACGTCATATGACAGGTTCCAAGAAGTTTCTCACTGACTATGTTGAACAGAAAAGTGGTAAAATAACCTATGGAGGAGGTTCAAAAGGAAACATTGTTGGAAAAGGAACACTGAATGTTTTTGGTTTTCCTAAGCTTCGAAATGTGCTTCATGTTGAAGGGATTACCGCAAATTTAATGAGCATTAGTCAACTTTGTGATGATAATTTGCATGTGCAATTTGATAAGAAAGTATGAAAAGTATTTGATAATTTTAATTTGTGTGTTATGAAAGGTACAAGGTCATCCGACAACTGCTATCAACTTGGAGAAGAGATGGCTTGTAGACACACAAAAGTGACTGAATTTGACCTATGGCATCAAAAATTGGGTCATGCAAATTTCAAGACACTAAAGAATTTAAGTAAGTTAGATGTTGTTAGAGGTATGCCTAACTTAAAATCTGGTATTCCATTTGTGTGTGAAGCATGTCAAAAAGGGAAGCAGACTAGGGTGTCACATGAGGTGTTGCCAACATCTGTGACAACACGCTGCCTTGAGCTAATATATGGACTTAATGGGTTCAATGGATGTTGAAAGCTTTGGTGGTAAGAAATACTCTTTTGTTTGTGTTGATGATTTTTCACGATATACTTGAGTGAATTTTTTGAGAGAAAAATCAGACACATTTTATGTCTTCAAGAAATTTCTCACTAAGATTTCGAATCTCCACAACCTGAAGGTAATCAAAATTCACACTTATCATGGTAAGAAATTTGAAAACTCTTC